>NC_057726.1:58365904-58446699 GCF_004010195.1 Chiloscyllium plagiosum
AGAGGAGGGTGGGGGTGGGGAGAAAGTAGCATACTGTACAATAGATGAGTGGGGGAGGGGATGAATGTGATAGGTCAGGGAGGAGGGTGGAGTGGATAGGTGGAAAAGAAGATAGGCAGGTAGGACAAGTCATGGAAACAGTGCTGAGCTGGAAGTTTGGAACTAGGGTGAGGTGGGGGAAGGGGAAATGAGGAAACTGTTGAATTCCACATTGATGCCCCGGGGTTGAAGTGTTCCGAGGCGGAAGGTGAGGCGTTCTTCCTCCAGGTGTCTTGTGATGAGGGAGCGGCGGTGAAGGAGGCCCAGGACTCCATGTCCTCGGCAGAGTGGGAGGGAGAGTTGAAATGTTGGGCCACAGGACGGTGTGGTTGATTGGTGCGGGTGTCCCGGAGATGTTCCCTAAAGTACTCTGCTCGGAGGCGTCCAGTCTCCCCAATGTCGAGGAGCTTGACTATTATTGGTCAGGCTAAGTGTGTCTCCATGTTGGTCATGAACTTATCTCAGGTTCCATTCCTAACCATTTTGTGAACCAGCCCATCTGGTCAACGTGCTGAATTTACTTAAGGGAAATTGCTAATAATTAGTTGATTGTGTGCCAACCATCAGTAATTTAATCCTGGTGGAGGGGAGTTCCAGCAATCTGACGAGAGGTTGAGAGTTTCAAAGCCTACGTAGCAATGTCACCTGTTTTGAGGTAGAATCCTAATTGGGAGGGAGGGGGAAGTGTTCAATCTCAGTTTAAGCATCATGATGAGATTTAGTTTTGAATTACCTGATGTCCATATATGAATTATCCCTGAAAATATTTAAATCTAAATTCTAAAATCCTACAATACATGAAACAGAAGAATTCGATCTGCACAGAAATTTTAGGTTAAAACAGATTAGTGAACTGTTCAAGATGCATTGTCATTCCTTGTAGCATAATTGAATCTTGTTGTTCAAGGAAGAAAATTGAAGAGTGCTTGGATTTATTTAGTTTTAATACAAGCCTTGGGTTTTATAATAAAGTGCATTCCCCATCCAACACAATTTTATTTTACTTTAAAATTAAACAAAGAACAATGGATGCTGGAAATCTAAAACAAAAACAAAAATTGCTGGAGAAACTCAGCAAGTCTGGCTGCATCTGTGGAGAGAAAGCAGAGTTAACATTTCAGGTTGAGTGGGCGGCACAGTGGTTAGCACTGCTGCCTCACAGCGCCAGAGACCCGGGTTCAATTCCCGCCTCAGGCGACTGACTGTGTGGAGTTTGCACATTCTCCCCGTGTCTGCGTGGGTTTCCTCCGGGTGCTCCGGTTTCCTCCCACAGTCCAAAGATGTGCAGGTCAGGTGAATTGGCCACGCTAAATTGCCCGTAGTGTTAGGTAAGGGGTAAATGTAGGGGTATGGGTGGGTTGCGCTTCGGCAGGTCGGTGTGGACTTGTTGGGCCGAAGGGCCTGTTTCCACACTGTAATGTAACCTAATTCCTTAGAACAATTGTGAAGAAGGGTCATTGGACCCAAAATATTAACTCTTGCCTTCTCACAACAGATGCTGCAAGACCTGCTGAGTTTCTCCATCAATTTCTGTTGCTGTATACTTTAATGTAATTTGCTAAAAGCCTGCTGAAGCATTCCCTTTGTATGCATTTTTAAACTTGGAGTATTTCTAGAGTATAATAACTTCTACGTTTGTTGTACACTGGAGATTTATTCCTATTCTGGTGTTCTCTCCACCCCTACTCCCCTTGGCTCCAGTGGTGTTGACTCTATATTGGATTATGGATCCATTGGCTAACTTGTATTGCTACCACACCTGAGTGGTCATTGGCTGGATTTTCACAGACAGAATTGACAGCCTGATCCATGATGGGTTCATTCCCACTTGAGCTCAGCACCAACCAATCTGGTTGCACCCATAAAGTTTCACTGAGGTTACTGCTTGTTAACAAGAGGCGGAATACTGCCAGTCATCAGCTTCCTTCTCCAGAATTACTGAAGCTTTTTGCAGATTCATCACCACAGACTAGAGAATAAATTTAAAGTCACATCTGTACAGTTTATTTTATAAATGGCCTTAACTAGATCAATAGTAAGAGATCAATAGTAAGAGATGCCTCAGTGCTGATGCTAAAGAGCACAACATATACAGTGTAATTTAACTTGTAACACTGGGCATGGAAAAAGAAAATGAACTAAGGATTAATATTAGAAAGTGTTCATCCAGAACTGATGGGTCACAACTACATGTATTCTATAGCTGGTAACTCCCCTGAGTCTGGTGTGATATGATTATGGTTGTTATGTAGAGGATATTCCCTTAAGACTGTGTAATGTGATTAGAGGTGTTTTGTAGAAGATGTTTCTGTGGATATAATTAGAAGTGTTATGCATAGGATACTATGTGGCCAAACAGCTCAGTTCATGCTAGCATGAATCCCAGTTCAGGCTAGAGACCATTGGCAATAGTAAAAAAAAAGAATGTTTACAATAAACAGCCTTCTTCAATCTTCCCTCCCTATTTGCTCCATTCTCACCTCTGACAACTGAAGCAAAGAGTTAATGGTCGACAACGATTTCTTCAGAATTTATTCTAAGCACCATCTGTCTACTGTGAAACACTTGTTCATTATCCTTTCACTCAACTCTTTTCAGCTTTATCTTCCTCCAAGAAATGATGATGCTTTTTAACATTGGAATGCCTATCGACACTTTGGTCATGTTACCCCACCTTCAGTCTTCCCTCCTGATAACCACTTTAAATCTATTAGATTCATCCAACTCATCTGCTGTTTGCTAGTTCAGTTCATCTCGTCTGGTACTATCAATGTCTAACCAAAATATTGTTTATTAGAGTGTTCATTGACAACCTATGTTAATGATTGGGATATCCCATCATCTTAGTCTCCTCATGGCTTGAAGTTTAATAGAGTAGAATGGAATGAACAACCACCACTTCTTTCTATTAGTTTACTATTCTGGTTTCATTCTGAGTTACCCTAATGAGAAAATAACATATTTTCCAACTTTTCTGTCACATGTGCCCAAAAAACCCAAAAGTTTGATTTCTAGTTCCCTCCTATTTAACATTTTATATTGCTGCCTGGTGGTACCAAAAGCACATGTTTGCCCAATGCTCAAAAATATACCACTTTTAATTCCAATAATTATTCAATCTGATGCCTTTTGGGCAGTAAGTCCTGAATGGTCATATGTTTTATTCAGCTTGTGCGAACACCAAAAGCGAAGTCAGGCTTCCATCAGACGTTATGTGCCTTGGGTTGTCATTTTGCTTTTTCCACTTATTCCCCCTTCATTGAATCCAGTAGTGAGCAACCCCAGTCTTGTGCTTAATCCAGAGCTAAATATCTTTATTTCACCTCTGAAGGTATTCAGTGTAACACCTTGACCACATCCTCACAATGGCGGAGACTTCAATGAACTTGAGCGTGAACTACAACCTCCTTTTAAAGCTTATGGTGATGTTGTTGCCGTGCATGAGAAACTTCTGCACCCTTATTATTCCTTCCCTTGCTAACCTCTACTGATTCCGAGAGTATTAATTTCAGTAATCCTAGTTTGAGGCTTCAATGAGTCTCTGCAACCTTTCTGGACCCTAGATTTCAGTATATATCCTCAGCCTTCCAACTCTGGTTATTTTTGTCATTTTTGTTTCTGTGTATCGTCTTCAATAGCCAATAACTAAGCCCTTGCATATTCCAGTGAAATGATCATCCTGAACCCTTCTTTTCCCACATAGCTTGCTACTTCACTCCCTTCTTCAAAGCCTCCTCAAAATGTATGTATGTTATCAAGTTTTCTTCTCCCCTCTGCTCTTCGCGAGTGTGAAAGAATGTAGTTCAGGGATGTCTGAAAAATGTCATATGCTTCCATGTAGAAAATATTCTCTGAAGACTGATATGATATGATTAGCTACACTTCAGAGGTAGGATGTTGCCAGGGTTGGAGGGTTTGAGCTATAAAGAGAGGGTCAATAGGCTGCGGCTGTTTTCCCTGGAGCGTCGGAAGCTGAGGGGTGACCTGATAGAGGTTTATAAAATCATGAGGGGCATGGAAAGGATGAACAACCAAGGTCTTTTCCCTGGGGTGGGGAGTCCACAACTTGAGGGCATAGGTTTAGAGTAACAGGGGAAAGATTTAAAAGGGACTTAAGGGACAACTTTTTCACACAGAGGGTAGTCCGTGTATGGGGTGAGCTGCCAGGGGAAGTGGTGGAAGCTGGTGCAATTATAGCATTTAAAAGGCATGTGGATGGGTTTATGAATAAGAAAGATTTACAGCAAAATGGACCAAATGCTGGCAAATGGGACTAGATTATTTTAGGCTATCTGGTTGTCATGGATGAGTTGGACCAAAGGGTCTGTTTCCATGCTGTACATCTCTATGACTGTACAACTGATGTATTTAAAGAAGTGTTGAGAAGATATTACTGGGGTAGAATGAGGTACTCAGTTACCCTCTCGGGGCTGCCAGCCTGTAATGCCTGCAAGCTGGTGGCATTACTGTGTCCTAGGAATAGGTTGCTTATCAATGTCTTTTCCCTAGGTTGGGGGTGTCCAGAACTAGATGGCATAGGATTAGGGTGAGAGTGGAAAGATTTAAAAGGGATCAAAGGGGCAACTTTTTCACACAGAGGGTGGTGTGTTTATGGAACGAGTTGCCAGAGGAAATGGAGGCTGGTACAACTACGACATTTAAAAGGCATCTGGATGGGTATATGAATAGGAAGTGTTTAAAGGGATATGGGCCAAGAGCTGGCAAATGGGACTAGATTAGTTTAGGATATCTGGTCAGCATGCACGAGTTCAACCGAAGGGTCTGTTTCCATGTATGAGCCCTTCATGGCCTGGGTACCTTATGGACACGGATGTGCAAAAGACTCATGGGAAATTTCATAAATATATATGCCGCTTAAATATATATGCTGTGGATCCCTACTTTTAAAATGTCTGCTAAATAAATATCAACTTAATCATGCATCATATATCTTTGCCCAAATGACAAGCAGCCTCTGACAAATAAGCCTGTACAGGGTTATGTCTGAAATTTTCTGTGTTTGTAGCTGCCATAGGACTATGTGATAACAGTTCTGATAAGTCCCTATTCACAGTGCATCTTGGCAACACACTTAGTTGAGGAAGGAGTGTGGAGAATTTAATTCTCACTTTGGTTTATTAATAACTCCTTATCTTTCCATCCCCTGTCTAAAGAGAGCTGTGTTAGTGACTCGGGTTGATTTTTTTTTAAATTTGGAGTCTTGATTGCAGTCATACGGGAAACATCTTACATCAAAATTGTACAAGAGTTTCCTAAATCATAGACATTTTGATTCAGTTCCTGGTATTTGATTTTCCCTTCCATTTCTGTGTGCCTGATTTTCATGTTTCTGTGTTGTCAGCTGCTTTGTTTAGTTCTGAATTCTTTCCATTACAGTTAAATGTTTGCAGTTTTAACCTTCAGGAGAAATAGAAATTGTTAATGAGTACTTTACTTTCTTAGAATATCTTGTTTAATTAAAAAGAGCTTTTAAAAACTGTCCAATAAAATATGTCAAATATTTCATACAACAAGAAGGTAGGTGAAGCATCATTATACTTTAAATGACACAGTACCAACTAAGCCAGTCTCAGAACCCTGAGGGAGGGGGATTGTTGAGAGCAGATTGCTAATGTTGTATTGTCCCTCCATTTCTTATGTAACAACCAGTTAAAATATTTTTTAAGTGAAAACAAGAGGACAGAAATATGGTTCGCTATCATTGCATATCAGCTACTTAATCCAAATTGAGGAGCCATTAGACTATCAGTGTAATTAACAGAAAGATCATTCAGCATGCACTAAGATCGCAGAGACTGGGCATGTTACTGATCAGGGTAATTCAAAATTCATGTAAGGTAAATTGCTGAACCTGATATCCAATCTTTATTTAAGGTGTTTAAAGTGATAGGCATATGTCAATAGAGGATGGAAAAAGATGCTTTGGCTTTCTCTATTGCGTAAGTGTTTTTTACAAATAATTACCATCTCGTTTCTCAAGATCATATGTCAGGATAAGTGACCTCTCCCAATCAATCCATTCTATGTGTTCCAGGTTACCATCTGATTCTGGACTGAGTTTGCTGATCTAAGCCTGGCCTAGTGGCTGATGTGTGATTGGTTTTGGTATTACTGAGAAAAGGATGAGGGATAAAAGCAGGTTTGTGTTCCGTATCACTGTCCAGTAACTGTCTGATCAACTTCCTGAGGTAATAGAATGCATTATGGTAGAGTCCCTTCCTTCATTTGTTAGAAAGTCTATCTCTGAGTCTAGTCCCAACAGTGAAGTTCTAAATATTTCCTGTTGCTGTGGGAGATGGCTTAGTGCAGTTTATTAGATTCTTTCCTCTTTTCTTGGACTTTTGAGCAATCCTTTCCAGATTTGATGACATGTGATGATCTCTGATGAAGGACAGAGAACCCTCTCCCTTTAACTTTGGGGTTGGAGTGGATTTAACTTCAACTTGTTCCAGAATATTGCCAGCAAATCATATTTGGCATCACATTTTCCCCTCTCCATTGGCTGTCACAGATATTGAGTGGATATTTGCCCTTTTTTAATGCAGCTTCCTGCAAATATTTACTTAAGCTTGAATTTCAGTGCCCTACTGTGGTAAGGTAGAATGAGATTTTCATTGCAGTGCATCCAAGGATATTAGCCTTGAGCAAGTGATAGAACATTGCATCCTAAAGATTATCATTGCTTTGTTATATTAATGTAGCCAGAAAAATTGTCAAAGCCATGGTACTGGAGTCACGTGTAGGCCAGACTGGGTAGGATGGCAAATTTCTTATTAGTAAAAAGGATGGGTTTTATAGTAGTGAAATATGATAGTTTGTCAAGATCGTTTCTTGATCATTATTATGGAGGTTCACTTTCAAATCCAACTTTTCTATTGATTGAATGTAAACTCCACTAGTTGGCATGATGAGATTTGCATCCATACAGTTAATTAGGTTACTAATCCAGTGACATTACCTCTCTGATTCAATTGATAAATGTCACACAAACATTTGGGATTGCACACTGTGCTGTTGGCATTTCTGTATTTTTTTTCAATGACTATAAAAGTACTCGTGCTCATATTTACTCGCCTATCACATCACTCCTCTATTTGAGACTTTACTAAACACCTCAGAAACTGTAGTTACATTGGATGCAATCAGAGTTCAGAACAATAGCAGCGTTAAAGTTTAAGGTGACAATGTCTGTGTGTATGAATGCACAATTTTGGTCAGTGCTATCTATTTGAATCTGAGGATTTGCAGAAATGGGAAGAAAGCTTTGAACAATCCAGTGGATGGTAGCAAGGATAGAATGTTGAGATGAAAAATAGAATCAGGTATAGGCCATTGAACCCCTTGCATGTGTTGCAAATTTCAATTAGAGCATGGCTGATCTAATCCTGCCTTCATCCTCCTGCTTAATTCTGATGATGTTTTCAGAGCCTGCTGATTTATTGGAGATGAGAAACAATTGCTAGATGTGCAATAGCATGAAGGAAATCAGTTGAGAATTCCACTTTGTATTTACCTGAAAGTAAACCAGGCAATTGTGTGCAGCAGGAAAAAAATGAGGATTGCAGATGCTGGAGATCAGAGTCGAGAGTATGTTCCTGGAAAAGCACAGCAGGTCAGGCCGCATCACAGGAGCAGGAGAATCGACATTTCGGGCATGAGCCCTTCATCAGGAATGAGGCTTGTGGGCCAGTTGGGCGGGGGTGGGGTTTGGGGGAAGGTAGATGGGAAAGTGACAGGTAGATGAAGGTGGGGTGAAAAGTTTTAGGTCGGAAAGGAGGGTGGAGCAGATAGATGGGAAAGATGATGGACAGGTCAGGAGAGTGGTGCCCAATTGGAGGCTTGGGACTGGAAAAAGGCGGGGGGAGGGGGAACGAGGAATCTGGTGAAATCCACATTAATCCCGTGTGGTTGCAGGGTGCCAAGTTGGAAGATGAGGCGTTTTTCCTGTAAGTGTCGGGTGGTTAGGGTTTGGCGATGGAGGAGGCCCAGGACCTGCATGTCCTTAGTGGAATGAGTGGAGGAATTGAAGTGTTCAACCACAGGGCAGTGGAGTTCGTTGGTGCAGGTGTCCCAGAGATGTTCTCTGAAACAATCTGCAAGTTGGCACCAGCTTGGAACTACTAGAGAAGCAATTGAACAAATTTTAACTTAAAAAAAAGTAATTTGCCAGTTACAGGCCAAAAAAGTCTTTTGAAAGAGTTCATTTGTGCACTGAACAATTTAAGTTTCCTGATTAGATTCAAGTCTGTAGGTCGGTTAAAGCCCAATGAAGAGATAAATCACTATATTCAACTACCAGAATCTCATTCTGTCCATCATTCAGTCACTCAAAAGAAAGAATTCTGCTTTGCAAACTGACGCAGATCCTATTGCCCCTGGCTGTGTTACGGTATGTCCTGGTTGACTCTAGCTTTGCTCTAGCAACTTCCCTTGTTACAAGGATCTTCCATCAAAAAACTGCAGTGAAGGGAATCGTTGACCAGAAACCAATTAAAACACTTTGGTGAGCATCAGCGAACTGTGCTCTGTCCAAGGTGCTGAAAAAGTCATTTTACCCGAGCAGTTATTATCGTAATACAGACTCGAATTACAGTTCACGGTTAGGAATGCACTAATGTAGCTCAGCTACTTTACGAGAATAAGTTTTTAAATTAAAAATTGCAGGTATTTCAAGTAAGATATTAATTTCTGAATAGCAAGTTGATTTAGAAGGATCATACATGAGTTTTATCCACTTGCAATCTTGACACATAAACAGTCTCATTGACCACGGTAAAGAGTTTACACCTGAGAGCTAATTTATAATTTGTGTTAAGGGGTATTACAGTAAATCAGTAACATTGACATGAAAATCTGTTACAATTAAACATTTATGAGTCTTGTAACGTGATCAAAAAGGAAGTCTTGAATCTATATCACGTCTTCCAATAATTAAGACATGCCAAAACTATTGAAGGACCGTTGAATTGTAATTGCTGTTGTGAAGTAGGAAATGTGATATCAATCTGCATACACCACTAGAGAGGGTAGAGAGTGTGGGTAGACCCTCTGTTTTAATGCTTCATCCAGAAGATGGTATCTCTGACAATGGTGTGTTCACGTGGACCTTATGCTCAAGTCTGTGGAGTATGATCAGAAATTATGACTCTCTGTCCCATAGGTGAGAATGAAACCACTAGCTATGATATCTATATTCATGGTTTATCAACAGGAAATAGGTGTGTAGTAATGTAGAATACCTTGATGTTTGAATAAGGATTCAGTTAATTGGTGGATACACAGTTAGGCAAGTGATAGAAATGTCAGCGAGGGGGCATTTCAGTAGTGGTGACCATAATTTAGTAAGAAGTAAGACTGTCGTGTAAAAGTCAAAGATGGATTGAAGATAACGGTCCTGAATTGGAGGAAGGCTGATCTTAAAATTGCAAGACAAGGTCTGGCTAAGGTAGACAGGGTGACCCTATCTGTAGGAAGATCGATATCAGAGCAGTGGGAGTCTGTGAAAACAGAAATACTGAGTGTACAGGGCTAACATGTTCCATAAAGCTGTAGGATGGGACGGACAGATCCAGAGAACCCTGGATGCTGGGGAGTGTACAGGATTGGACATGCATAAAAAGGGTAGGTACCAAGGACTTGAAACATTGAAAGTTCAATAAGCATATAGAAAGTGCACAGGGTTACTTAAAATAGAAGTGAAAAGTGAGCGTGAAAAACAAAGTGGGTAAAATAAAAGAAAAGCCATTTTATAGGTACACTAAGGCAGGAATATAACTGGGGAAAGGTAGAGGCATTAGGGTCCAAAGTGGCAAACTATGTAAGGAGCTGGAAGATGTAGGTGCACTTTTAAATGAGTATTTTGCATCTATATTCACCTTAAAGATGATGTCAATTATAGAAATAAGGGCGGAGAACTGAGATATACAAATTACAACTAAAATGGAGGAGGCATTAATGGTTTTGCCAGATATGCCCCCATGCCCAGATGAGATGACTGCCAGGCTGCTGTGGAACTTTAGTTTTCAAATCACCTCTGGCCGCAGGAGGCTTTCCAGAGAGCTGGAGGATAGCTAAATGTAGTACCATTGTTCAGGAAGGATAATAGAGATAAACCAGGAGAGTACAGGCCAGTGAGTCCAGGATCAGTGGTAGAGAAACTATTGGAAAAACTTATGAGGAACAAAATTAATCTCCACTTGGAGAGGCAAGGACTAATTAAGATTAGTCATCATAGCTTTGTTTGGGGGAGAACATGTCTGACAGGTATGATTTAAATCTTTTGAGGAAGTGACCAGATATATGGATGAGCATAATGTAGTCATCTACAAAGGACTTCAGTAAGGCTTTTGGCAAGGTTTTGCATGATAAACTGGTTAAGAAGCTGCAAGCCCATGGGATGCAAGGCATTTTGACAAGTTGGATCCATAGTTGGCTAAGTGGCAGAAAGCCATCTAGTAGGAGGTTTCATCAGTAAGTTCACAGATAATGCAAACATTGATGTGGTAAATTTTACTTTTCTTCACTAATGGGGAGAGGACATTGCTAATAAGGCTACTGTTTATTCCCATTCCTAATTGCCTTGCCAAACAATTTCAGAGGGCATTTAAGAATCTTTCACATTGTTGTGGATTCAGAATCACATGTCGACCAAACCAGGTAAAGACAGTAGGTTTCCTTCCCTAAAAAATGGTTTATGACAATCAGCAGTGATCGTCCCTCAGCTAGCTTTTAAATCCAGATTTTTATTGAACTCAACATGTCATCATCTGCTGTGGTGGTGGGATTTAAATATGCGTCTCAAAGACAATAGACTGGGGTTTAGTGTTACAAGTCCAGTGACATTACCACTGTGCTATTACGTCCTCAAGAGAAAACCAAATTACAAGGAATGAGATCTTTAGACCACAGGATGATGGAGACAAGCTGGCCAGATGGGTAGAATAGAGGCAAATGGATTTCAATTCTGTATAGTGCAAGATGATACATTTTGGGAAGATTAACAAGGCAAGGGAGTACATGATGGATATTAAGACTTGTGGATGTACAGAGGATCAGGTGGACCTTAGTATGCCTGTCCATAGATTCTTGAAGGTAACAGCATATGTGATTTAAGGTGGTTATGAAGGCATATAGGATACTTTATTAATCGTCATTGAATACAAGAGCAGAGAGGTTATGATGGAGCTAAATGTAATACAAATGGAATACTCTTGTGCAGTACCGGTGCCTAAAAGATGTGATTGCATGAGAGATGGTACAGAGGAGATTCACCAGGATATTGCCTGGGCTTGAACAATTGAACTATGAAGAGAGATTAAATGGGCTGGGATAGCTTTGCTTGCAACAGGGAAGACTGAGGGGGTCCTCATTAAAAAATTATGAAGGCCGTGGGTAGGGTAGATAAGAAAAGATGTTTCTCCTTAATAAAGGGACATAGATTTAGGGTAAGGTGAAGGAGGTTTATAGAGGGGATTTAAGCAAGAATTGTTTTTACTGCTGGAACTCACTGCCAAAAAGGGTGGTACAGTTAAGAACTAGCAGAACATTGAAGAATTAGATCAACACTTGGAATGCTGGAGCATGCAATGCTATGAGCCAAGTACTGGATAGTGGGACAAGGGTAGACGGATGCCTGATGACCGGTATAAACATGATGGGCCAAAAGGCCTCTCTCCATATTGTAGAATTCCATGACTTAAAGTAGCAATAATTCAATATGAGCTTTGATGACAGTCTCTATACTTCCCACCAATCCCTTGTGTTAATTAACACCACATGACTGACCAAACAATTGGCAAACAACCTCATGGCAAGCACCAGCCAATGCTGTTGAGTAATTATCCATAAGGCAGGCTACCAGAGCAGTTTGAGGTGATTTGCGTGCTAACTTGCCCAGGTTCCCTATTGAGGAGCTGCTGTTCCTCATTCATTACCTCCCTGGGATGGTGCAGCATTGATCAGTAACTCTCTGCAAGGAGCTGGGTTAATTTTGGATCTCATTAGTGACAAAAAATTTGTGGCATAAATCCAGCAAACTGTGTCATACACAAGCAGGCATTTTCGCATTGTGACCTCCCCAGTCCCTGGTGAATGTAGGAGTTGAGAATAATTTTTAAAGACTGAGACAATAACAATATGGCATATTCCAGAAAATACCCAAGAAATCCCTTTCACTCCCTTGGCACTTACAAACACATGCACATTCATTCTGGCATCATTTGTGATGCTGTTGCTGATGCTGAATTCATGTGATAACCTTGAAGTCGGATCCTGGGTTGGAATTTGCTCCCAGTAACCCTGTTTACTCGCATGAATTTGCATCCTTGCCTTACATCCGTAGGTTATTTAGACCGTACTCATTGCTGGTTCAGAAGATGCTCGAAATGAATTAATGATGACTCAGCATTAGTAAAACCACTTTTGTAGGTTTACCAATCATCATTGTAACAATTCAAAGCATACATTTTAGTTCTGAGAAATCAAATAGTGTTACGTTTCTTTTTTAAATAACAGGCATGCTGTATCAATAATTGAAACAGTTAATGGAGCCACTGGATGTACTGAGAGCACATTGTTCAGAAGCATGTGTGATGATGAGTTCATCAGTTGTTTACTGCAGGGGCACAGGGCAGCACCAGTCTCTCCCACATACTCATGTCGAGTGGTCATCCCTTAGACCTATTTATAGATCAGCAAAGAACTGAAGAATCAAATCGAAAACATTACAATTCAGTTGTAGATCAAATTCATTTGTTTCTGCGTGTGACATGACATAATCTGAGAAATAGAGTTGTATTAACCCTGAGTGTAATGTTCATTATCAGATTACTCATGGGTGGCTCTTCCAGCCAGTGCACAGCTCACAATACCTGTGACTCAACTGAAATGCATCTCATTGTTGACGGTGTTAAATCAACGGATCAGAATAATGTAGTACCACATCTTACTTGGGACATTCTTTGGTATAGGAGTCTTTGTAATGAGTAGGTAGTGTCCCTGTCTGTGTGCCAGAAGCTCTAGGTTTGAGGCCTGTTCCAGGATTTGATGGCTCAGGAAAGACATGCGCAGTGGGGCCAAACAAGTTTATTCTGAGAAGGGTCACTGGACCCAAAACGTTAACACTGATTTCTCTCCATAGTTGCTGCCAGACCTGCTGAACTTTTTCAGCAATTTCTGGTTGTGTTTCTGATTTCCAGTTATTTTGTTTTTATTGAGTATCATGCTGATAGGGGAAAGAGAGGTTCCCTGTGAAAGAAAGAAATTGGAGCTTCTGCAATCACTATTCATAGTTCCAGGTAACAAAATCCATGCACAATTGCATGTTGCAACAGTAACCCATTTGTTGGGGGGCTGGAGTGTAGTAGTTTTCAATTGGCTGGAATGTAAATCAGATGGGCATCAACAGCAAAGGGTTTGATCCCTATTTCAGCTGGGCTGCTTTCAGGACCTGCCTCCTGTAGGTGCTCCCTTATGAGTACTCTCATCTCTTAGTCATTTACAGAGAACTTCGTATCAGTTGGAATCTTATTAAATTTCCAATTATAGATAACTTCCATCTACCTTTTGTCAGTTATTGTAACTGAGCCAGGAGTCAGTTTTAAGGTGATTGCAACATGAGATTTAAGATGATTGCAACATGATTTGGCAGACTGAACTAAAAGTATAGATATTGCTCAATATTGTGTCTAGCTCGAGGCTGGGTGTGTCAAGAATTTGGTTGATTATTGCAATACAAAAATTGTAATGAGTTTAATGAGCTATTGGTTTTATTCAAGAAATTCAATATGAAAGAGTTGTTTTTGCAGCTGTTGCCAAACTATCATGTGCAGTGAAATCTAAAGGGGCAACTCCATGTACAAATTGAGTTGAACAAGATATCAGAAGAGACCAGAGCAGTAGCAAGTGAAGTTCAATGCAGATTAACATAATGTAACTGTGCAGAGCAAAGAGAAATAAACAACACTTCTCATATTTCATGAACCAGCTGAAGGGGAAGATAAAAGACATTTTTCACCTTGATGTCCCTCGTGATAAACCAATAGTGTGGATTGTCAAACGTTATTGAACCCATGCGATTTTTTTTCCTTTTTAATTCCTACTGGAGAAATTTGGGGGTTCCATCTTCTAAAGTTGATATTTGAGAGGTGATCTTTTCACAAGTATGCAGGATAGAGAATGGAATGGAGAAAGTAAATCCAGGAAATGAATTGCACGAGAAAACAAGGAGCAGAGGTGAAGGTAATTTTAAGATTGACGTCAGGAAATCCTTTAGACACAGAGAAAATGACACTGAGAGTAAAGTTCTAAATGGAGGAGTGGGGAGTAAGATTTGTTGGAACCGTCGATGGTAAGGGAGGAAAGAAAGAATCATTAGAATGTCCCATACAGTTGGCCCATGATAGCTTTACTCCTCTTGTGATTACAATGAACCAAAGAAAGGAAATGATTTGCTGAATTGTGTTCATTTCTGTACAATAAAAAGCATTACCTTGAATATTTCAATTAGTTCTAAAGATTTAAGGTGCACTTTAAGTGATGTTCTACTTTAGCACTAATTTAGATGTAGTCAGATTGGCCCTGCCTTTGTGAAATGTCTACTTTAGCTATCTATCATTTTGACCTCCAGCACATATAGCTGCACTTTACATAATTCTTAGTCAATGTGTCTAATGCCTGTCAAATCAGATCAAGTCTTCTTGGAGAGTCAAACGCCCCATTGATTTCAACTTTTCTTTTGTTCAATGGAATTGAATAACTCCTCAGGAACACTGAGCCCTTCAAATGTGTGTTGCTTGCCTTATTTCTACCGCAACTGAATGTAGCACCTTACTTGCCAATTTGGACCTCCCTGGTGTACAGTTGCAAGTTTTAAGTTATAGGCCCATGCTGGTATGAACTGGGGCACTACATCGCCTGTGTTTTAGTTTTATGGAGTCATAAGCTGACTACTTTTTTAAAAGCTGTAGCACTGGAAAATGTAGACATGGAAGCAGTAGATGGAAGTTATTGCTATCCTTTCTACCACTCTCAAAAGATAAAATCTAAAGGGTAACTTGCATGTTTTGCTAACTTTCAAAGGAGTGATGCTTTTAATGTTATTGCCCTCAATAAGATATGTCTGAAGTATTGTGTGATGTGATACACAGTTTGGGAATATGTTCAACTCACTAATTACTTAAAATTGTCTGCTATTTTGGGATAATCAGCTTTAAATTTGATGCTAAAGAACAACCAGTTACTAACGTAAATCATTTGCTTTCTAATAATGAATGGATTTGTAATCCATGAAGGTCACTGATCTCTTTCAAAATGAAAAATGCTCATTTGTATTTTTTGTGCATCAGTTACATCAAATCTCAGTATATATAAGAGCTTAGAGAATTTGGATCCCAGGGTTTCTAGATGTGCGGACTGAAGCTGATACTCCAGTGTTTTACAGGTTTGAGCACATATACTCACTGAAAAATCGACTTTATTTAAAGGAAGCATTTACTAATCAAAAGTCAGGATTGTTAAGAGACCCAAATGTTTATCTCTGTATCAGAAACTCTACTTTCCCTCACGCCACAGCCATGACTCACTTGGTAAGAGAAGGCTGTGGGTACAGGTTCCACCTCAGACTTCAGCACAAGAGCTAGCCTGCCCACCAGTACTGAGGGAATGCTGCACTGATGGAGGGGTTCAGTGCAACATCCTCCTCTCCTCCCCTGCCTTCTCAGGTGGTCAAAAGCAACTCTGTGTCACTATTGTGAAGAACAGCTGGGTGGGAGGGTGAGCTGTGAGGAGAATGCAAAGTTGATTCTATGCAATTTGCAAAAGCTGAATGAACAGCCAACTGCATGGCAGACGCAATATAATGTGGATAAATGCAAAGTTATCCACTTTGGGAGCAAAAGATGAAGGCAGATTATTATCTGAATGGCTTTAAATTGAGGAAGAAAGTTGTGCAATAAGACCCGGGTGTCCTCTGACATCAGTTGATGAAGGTAAGCACGGAGGTCAGCAGGTGGAGAGAAGATAAATGGTACTTTGACCTTCGAGTGAGAGGACCTGAGTACAGGAACAGGGATGTCTTCCTGCAATTGTACACTGCATTGATGAGAGCACACGTGGAATATTATGTGCAGTTTTGGTCTCCTTATCCGAGGAACAGTGTTCTGGCTATGGAGGGTTGCAGCGAAGGTTTAGCAAACTGATTCCTGGCATGGCTGGAATGGTATGTGAGGAAGGCTTGAATCAGTTAGAACTGTACGTAGGGGAGTTTAGAAAAATGAGGAGGGGGGGGGTGAGTCTCATAGAAATCTACAAAAGTTTAGCAGGACTACATAGGGGAGTTGAAGGAAAGACGTTTCGACTAGCAGGGGAGTCCAGAACCAGGGGTTATATATTATGCATGGGGCAGAGTAAGCCATTTAGGACTGAAAGTAGGAGAATTTTTTTCATCCAGAGAGTGGTGAGCCTGTGGAATTCTCGACTACAGAAAGCAGTTTACCCCAAAATATTGAATGATTTTAAGAAGGAGTTGGATGTAGCATTTTAGAGTAAAGGGATCAAAGGATATGGGAGAAAAGCAGGAACAACCTATCGAGTTGGATGATCAGCCATCGTCACAATGAATGGCAGAACATGCTGAACGGGCCAAATGGTCCACTGCTGCTACTATTTTCTATGTTTCTAGAACTATCCCTAATCTCCTGCCCAATAGTTATCCAGCAATCAATAATACTCTGAAAAGAAGCCATCTGGTCATTATTGTACTACTGTGTATAAATTGGTCACCATGTATCTTTTATTCCGACAATTACCTTACCTCCAAAGAACATGATTGGCTGTAAAATATTTCAGATCTGTCTGAGGTGATAAAAGGGACCATTTAAATTCAAGTCCTTTTTTAAGGAGCTATATAGCATCACAGTTAAACAATGAGACATTCAATCACAAATAAGCCTGACAGATTTATCTACCAGGTGCCTTTGGGAACCTGTATGCTTTGTCACTTTAGTCTTTTTAAAGCAAAATGTTATAATTACTCTTAATAAAACTGACCATGGTTTCTTTGAAAACCTCATGTCTGCATGTGGGTTATTTTGCCAACTGCATGGTATCTGGACTGAGTAACACACTACATCATAGTCATTGTGTTAAATCCCTTTGCCATTAAAACACAGTATGGCATATTGACAAGATACCATGATGATGAGTGATACCATCCAAAGCTGTTTCCAACTGTTGAAATCGTTTGATGTTAACCACGGATCCATTCCTGATGGCCCTGAATTGAAGTCACAGCCTCCGTGATTTGACTCCAACACAACAGATTTGAGGCTTGGGCTGTAAGCTGAAAATGCTGTTGTACCCAGAGAGGTGGAAGCACTTATAGTTCTTTGGAGTTTTGTCTTTTGTATATTGCAGTGGAATGAGTTAGTTCTGATGCAGTGAGAGTCTCTGAAGCACAGACTAACAGCATAGAGAGTACTTAGGAATCATCAGCTGATATCCAAAATGGATCTGCACTGGTTCTACAAAGACATGGAAATAGAAGTAGGGACAGGGATCATAAGGAACTCACGTTCCCTCTGTTATAAAGGAGCCAAGATTAACCCATTCAAAACCTTTCCTTCTTGTACTGAATTAAAATTGAGTACTGTAAAGACTAATAGAAGAAGAACATGGGGGTACTGGTGAATCTACTTTTAAAAAGGCTAAGTTTATACCAGAACTGAGAAGCTCAGGAAAAACTGATTAGGCTGGGACTCTTCTCTAGGTAAGAGAGTGTTCTTTAAAATTGTGAAGTGGTTTGACAGGGTTGATGTAGAGATGTTTGCCCTTGTGTCAGGTTTTAAACGAGTGGTCATAAGTTATGACAGTCCCTCATAAATCCAGTAAAGGATGAAGGAGAACCTGAAAGTGTGCTATCTTCCAAAAAAAAAACCAGAAATTGGAAAATAACGCAAAGAGCTAATCTATTTAGGACCCGTGCATACTTCAATGTGAGCAAATTTGGCTCTAGTGTTTCCTTGCATTACAGCAGTGGCTATGTAATATTTTATGAAGTACCAAGGTTGTGAAAAACCTTGATTAGTGCAAGTTTTTTTCCCCTTAAGTGCTATCTCTCAGTATAGCCTTGGAATTCCCTAATCATAAGCTTCGCCATTTTCAGTGCATCAATCAGTTTGGTTTATGGGTTCAATGAGGTTTGTTTCTCAGCTCTGTCTGTTGATATGTGTGCCTTCTGAGCGCTGCTGTTTCCCCTCCTGCATCCTTCCAGAGCATTGCTCACTTAGATGCATGCTCTCTCTAGCCCTGGTTATGGTGACCTTGCCTTCGTACAGTTTTTCTTTACCCTGGTTTGTTGATTTTTATTCCTTTTGGGTGTTTTGCACCATTTTCAGACCTATAAGGTTTGCTATTTGAAATCGAGAACATTTGTCTGTTTTTTGAGGCTGATCTAACTTGTTAATCTTTCCTCACTGGGTGAGTCTTCTCTCAGCATCCACTTTGGACCGGGCCCAAATTTCAACACATTATATCTGACTGTTCTCCAAATACTTCTCTCTGTGTCTTGATTAGAGTGTTGATGTTATGCGTTAACTTTCAACATTAAATTTCATAGTAAATGAACTGAGTATGTTGATCATCGCAGTGGGTTAATTGTACATTGTATTCACAACATTATAATTTTATAAAGTGAAAAGTTTACAGATGAAAATGCCAAGACAAAACACTGTGTGTGGCCTGTAATCTTCATGGGCCATATAGGGCTATCTGAAGCAGAATAGGAGGCTGTTGGGAAATTAACTTGCTAATATTTAATGCTTTTGCCCAAGCAGGCCACTGAATTGCTAACTACCCGGACATTAGATAATAGCTTAGGTTGTTAACCGTGTAACGATTAATTTTTATGATCTATTAAGTTGACGTGGGTAGTAGGATTTGGCGGGCATAGTTACCAGGTTGGATTTAAAAACTCTATTATCTTTTTTATAGTTCTTAGGCTATGAGCCACTGGCAAGCAGCCCGTCCTTAGTTGATCTGATGCAAATACAAGTTAAAAATTGATTTAGTAAAGCTTTCAGGTTTCAAAATGTTACACCTCAAAATTCAGTCTGCACTCCGTAACAAGACCCTAAGACTTCACAGAAACCATCGTTGTGGCAGGTCTTTTCACCAAAATATTGAGTGGGCACAATAATCTCACACTTCCTCTTTTGTGTAAACAGACACCCCTTGTAAGTCCATGAGACATTCAAATGAAACCTAAGGCAGTCAGATCCACTTAGGTAAAACCCAGAAATGATATTAGGATAAGGTTGCTGTCAGAGGCTGCAGGGCTACCAATTCTGTTGGGTCATATCTTCTCACTTCAACACTGAAAGTCTATCTCATTCGCCTTCACCCAGTATCCAACTGGCACAGCTATTATAGCCCACAATGAGAACAATGAACCTGAATCCTTAACATTCTGTAAAACTTGGCAAATATCGTTAGTCAGTATCCCCATTAAATTGAAATATTTGAGGACATTGTGCATTAATTGAGAGCAGTTAAAATATACGTGCTTTGCCAGTAAAGGGAGATGTACATCATTTAAAAGGAATTTCTAATAAAAGTGTAGAATAGCGGTCTCATTAATTTTCATTATTATTATGTAATCTCATGATTCCCTCCTTTGACCTAAGGAAGTGTTTGGTATCTCTGTGATAATGAAACCCTGAGATGCATTATGAAAATGAAGATAAGTGCTTCAGACTGCCTTTATGAACCTATTGCCATGAAATACTGAGTTAGTAATACAGGAACTGGCATCACAGATGTTCCTGAGCATTAGCTGTGTTGAAAGAGTTGCGAGTAGTGAAGTAGCAATTGTGTCGTGGTGACTCCCTCTGGTTTCAGTTGAAAGCAGGCAGTTCAGTGTTGCGATCGCGGGAACAAACACAACCCTGTTTGTTTTTCTCTTTATATATTTACCTAAGATAGAATGTTGTCCCTGTGCCAACCTATGTAGCAAAACAGCAACAAAGCACATCACGAGAGAGTGCCCTTGGTACCAAATTATTCACATGATGTTGTATTAATACTTTGGGTCATCGGTACGACTTGACTTAAAATGCAGGTCAGTTGTTTCCAAACCTTACAGTGGCGTCAGCATTGACTGCACTGCAGCCCACCTGCAGTTTCCTTCACACCTTTCTTATCCTCAGGATGATCCAATGCAGTTCACAGGAAATATATTAGTTTAAAAGAATAGTCATTCAATATGCAGGCAAACCTGAGATTGAATGCTTCGAGGGCTTTTTTTTAATCAAGGATATGGGCAGTGGCCAGGAAAGTGGGATTGAAGCTCAAGATCAGCTATGATCTTGTTGAATGGTGGAGCAGACTAAATGGACTTCCTATATTTGTCTAAAACAGCAAGGAAATACATGGACAATTAATTTGTCTTTTTTTCTGGTATTGATGGTAGAGTAAATCTTGGCCAGGATATTCCAGTGCTCCCCTACTCTTCAAAACATTACCTTAAGATAGTGTCCTTCCATCTAAACAGACCAATGGAGCTTGAATTTGACATCTGAAAATTGGTACCTCTGAAAATGCAGCGCTCTAAGTACTGTACCAGCGTTGGGCCTGAACAGAACCTTCTGATTCCAGTGACGTTGCGACCCTGAAGCAAGGCCAGTATAGGCACACGTGAGGGATGGAAAATAATTGCGTGGAATGGAAAGGTTGACCAGAATTCTTGAGATAACACGGCAATCAATGCTGTGAGCACGCATTACCAGGGTCGCAGGTGATGCTTTATACTATTGGTTGCTGGCGTATATTGACTGTTTAAAATTTCCAAAGGCACCTTTTTAAGCCTCACCACTCCTTTGAAAACTGTGATGTAGTGAGCTCAGTTATCACTGGTCCACCAGGACTGAGGGCTTCAGGAGAATCCATTATCTTCTTGAGGCTGGGTTTTAAATTGAGGTCTTGCCAGCACTGACCACATTCTCAAGAAGCACTAAGAAAAGTGTAAGCAAAGTGTTACCTACTCAAAAATAAAGCCCTGAGTTTGTTGCTCTTGATACTCATCCAGAGCTTTGAGCACCTCTCACCCAATTGATATAATCCTTCCTTGCCTGCAAAACACGACCTGATTAGAATTAACATGCTAGAAATTAACATGATGAAAAACCCAAATTAATGTCTCAATTTCCACTGCTTCAGTCAAAATCTACCACAAAATGTAAGGAACAATTAACCCGATACTTTGCTGAATAGCCTGCAATATGGCCGCCATGCCTGTTGAAACATAGATTCTTAATCAGTTTGTGCCACTTCAGCAATGAGCTCTGTGTTGTGAAAGTTGGCAGTTAATGATGCCAGCTCACATCCTGTGCAAGATGTATAAATGCCTGTTTTGGTTTGCTCACCTGCTGATTTCCAGATGTTAAGTATCATCCTCCATTCCCCTCCCAGGTGAGTACAAAGTTTTTAAAGGAATCTTGGGAATTTTCTCCCTTCCTTTCGTTCTTTTGACTTTTTGTGACAAGATCACAGCGGCCATTCTCCACTGCCTGACTGCAGCGACACTTCCTGTGTCACTTTGTGACAGGGTCTTTTTCATCTGTGCATCAAGTCACAGTGGAGCCTCACCACTGTCCTCCTATTCCAGCAAACCAAAGTAGAGCCATTACTACAAAGAGGCTGCACATTCGGAATAAAGATGATTTCTCTTTTTTTTTTAAAAGAAATTATGGCAAACTGGCATTAATCAGTAGGTATTAGTTAGTATATACTGGGTATGTACATGCATGCACATAGTGAGACTCCACCTGTGTTGACCGAGACATGATCCTATCACTAAGTCTTGAATACTTGGTGCCTCAGGACAGGTTATACAGGCAATTTAAGGGAAATTTGGAGCTGAAAATCATCAACCCAACCATATAGTGCCTGTGGAGATTGGTAGCTTGTTTACTATCCTGCAGGAAGGTAAATAAGTGCCTCCAGCACTTTGATGAAAGAGTGGAGTGGTCACTCACCTCATGATTGTACAGGCAACAAGATCCTGTTCAGGTATTGTACAGTTTGGATCAGTGAGACGATAACAAGTTATACAGAGGAGTCAGGTCCTTCCTGGGTTGAACAAACTGTGTGGAAGCCTCGTACCCTAACCTTGATCCAGCAACAGCACTGACCCATAACCTTGCTGCCTGTGACTTCCCTCACTGTCCTTTTTCCAGTCACGTGGCTTCTTGGAATCCTGACATTCCTTCATTTCCCTGTCCAGGGCTCTATGTGACACCTGGATACTAAGTAGTGAGTACATGGGGATGTGCCTTTCCCCTCTCCAGTAAACAACAGAGGAAAATTACAGGTTTCATCAATAAACTGAAGCCAAAACCCAGCTGCTTCTCTTTCTGCTCAAACAAGCGAGCACCAGGTGCAGCCTGGTGACATTGTAAACACCAACAGATTAGGGATAGGTGGAGATTGAGGTCACTGAGCAGCCCAAAAATCAAACAACTGAACAAAATAAAACACTGATGGAAGCTCATCTCTTTGGATTTTAATAGGTTTAACTGAACATTGGTGTGGACACAGTCCCGGGGCTATGCCAACCAACAAACCAAACTAGACTGCAGGTTCTGACCTCTGTAAGCCTTCAGTTTACATTCATAAGGTCTTTAGTTTTCTTTTGCAGTTATTTTCTGTGATGTTAACTTCTTCGGAAATGCAGTCTTTTAGAATATCTTGTTAAAGTGTGAACCTTCCTGTTGACTTTTGAACTACCCATGGGCCAGATATTTCTGTGTTGCAACACAAGGTTGCCCTGCATTTTACACCTAACCCACAATTAAAAGTATTGAGCATGTCCATCTGGCTGTGCTGGCATTGGAGCTATTTTAACATCAGGAAAACTGCTCCACCATGATCAGTGCCATTCATCAGCCATAATGTGTGAATGTTTGAGAGGGTTTTCTGCTGACCAACTCTCAAACTCTCTTCCTTTCTATTACCCACAGCTTCACTGGACGATCACCCCAGGATTTCTCCTGCCAAATGTTGCATATAATTGTGAAACTTGAGAAAAGGCATAATATGCTTTCAGTCCCTTGGAGCCACCTTGGTAGAGTGTAATTGTGTTGTATGTTGTTCAAGGAGTGCTCACACTGTCTTGGCAATGAAGGTGTGTAAATAGTATTGGCTTCTGTAGACTTTCCTAGAGAGGCGGCCTACATTACCCTGGGAGAGTATGTCCAGTGAACTCCACGTGAAGCTCCTGCATGCTGTGAAGCAGATAGTATTTTAACAAGTTCCTTCTGTGAGCCCAGAAGGTGCATGTTTATTATCGAGAATATGGCACTGATTATTTGGCTGCTGCTTGCCCAGTGCACCCTGTTTCACATCAGTCAATATCTGCAGATCGAGGCCAGAGGCTGCTTCCATATTTACATTACAAGGAAAAAGGTTCAGACCAAAGAAAATTCTGTACGTCAGTCCCAGAACAGGCAAATTATGTCAAGCAGATGTATCAACTGGACTGCCCTGTGGTAATCTGTACATCAGGGTGCAAGCAATTGGGTCTCATCCCTGCTCCACCTGCTGGATTGACTTGATAGTACAACTTGCGTCGTCCAAATGGGATTGGGACCAATAGAACGAACTTCCATCATGAAAATACATCAGGTCTGAGCTAACTAGATGCTCAGAACTCACTGGAGGCCAGGAAGAGTTACACAAGTGGAGCCAGATAATGAGCAGATCCCTCTCAAATCTTCTAACCAAGCTGCTGATCATCCATGTGGCAGAACCGTGAGACCAAACTGCTGCCTTCTTTTCCCTACCCCCTCTTCAGCTCCATACCACAGTGCAGGCCAGGTATTTCCAAAGGGCAGGGGGAGAAAAGATAAGACTTTTTTAAAAACTGGTTTCAAATGCTCCAGTATTGCCCTTCGTTTATTTGTCTATGGGACGTTGGGAAGGATCAAGGATGATTGAGCAGGTATGGTGCAGGCTTGATGGCCAGCTGCTTCTACCTACCTTGTTTGTTTATTTTTATACGTTCATGCGTACAGATTGGCCAGTAAAATGTGACCATGTGCAGACAGCAAGGTTGGTCCCTGTGTTGGAATACTGTTTCCCACTGAAAGGATTTGTTTATATCTGAAAACTCTTCTTTGAACTGAGCGCTGAGTGAGAGTATTGTGTGCAGCTGTTTCAGTGGCATCACATGGGGAATGTGAACCAAGCAATGATGCCTCATACCCTGCCTGTGAATTCAATACTATCACTGCCACCCTTCCTGCTGTTCCACTGCAATCTCATTATCAGCCATTTGCAAAGGTATGGAAGCAAGTACATGCTGGACCTTTGATTAATTCATCCCTCATTTTAACACATTTGAGTTTGAGTTGGGAGAATTTAACAGTGTTGTGACAGGCTACAATGGAGACAGGAAAATTATATCCCAAGCAATGTATGCCCATTATATGAAAAAGTGCATTTTCCACTCCATGACATATGATGTAATGCATCCAGAAGGGGAGATGAGGTTTTCACTTTTCCTTGATGAGAAATTGTGAACTGGAATACAGAGTCTTAAAGAGTGGTGAGTGCAGATTCAGTAGAGACATTCAGAATGGAATCTGATAGATACATGACGAGGAAACATTTGCCAGGCTATAGTGAAAAAGAAGGACTGCAAGACTAAATAAATATTGCTTTCGAAGTCGTAAGAAATAGGCAGCCCATGAACTTTGGTAATTAAAATGCTATGGACTGATGCAGAAGATCTGCTTTGGTTCTCCCTCCACCTCCTCAAGGGCAATTAAGGATGAACAATAAATGCTGGCCCACAATGCTGTTGGGGAGGGGATTCTGGGAATTTGACCCAGTGACAGTGAAGAGCAGCGATATATTTCCAAGCCAGACTGGTGACTAGCTTGGAGGTGCCCATGCATGTGGTAGTGCTTCCATGTATTTGCTGCCCATGTTCTTCCAGATAGTAGTGGTCAAAGATTTGGAAGATGATGAATTGCTTCATTCAGGAATTATTCAGAACACAAAGCTTATGCTGCCTGTTGGAAGTTTTGTTGGCAGAGTTGCCAAATTAGTGGATTGTAGCTTTCCCTCTGCCACCTTTACACTTCATTCTTATCTTCTGGTCTTCTGAGCTATTTCTTCCCTTTCTGTCTGTCTTTGGCATGATTATCTGAGCATTAACCTGCTCCCAGGCTTCTGTCAATGTTGTTCTTTTCTAATCATCCACAGCTTTGTCCCAGTTGTATCTGGGTTCACCTGATGACCTGCCTTTCCGTTTTTTCACTGCCAGTTTGCCTGCATCATTGTCAGACCATTTGCTGTCAAAGTCCCTGGTACCATAATGTTCTTGCTGACCAGATATGCAATTTTCTGGGAGGACTGTGCATACAACTTAGAAATTCAATTGCAAGCTAATACTACTCCAGTATCAGCATGATCTGGGAGTTACACTTTGAAATCTTAAGTACAAGCTGATTCACCTTGACGTGTGACCACTCGTTTCTCCCTTCTAATATCTACATGGACCTGGCTACCTGTAGATGTGGGCTCGCTTTAGGCTTTCCTTTTTTGGGAGCTTGAACAGCTCCTTGGAGATGACCAGTCAGATTCATGAGATGAGGCGAGAGTAACCCAGCTTCAGTTCAGTGCAGATTACAAGCTGTAATCCTGAGGCTAAGCAGGCTGACCTGAGAGCTGTAGTTATTGTCTTGTAGAAGATCAAGAGGACTTTGCAAAATAGGTGAAATGACCTGCTGCGAGTTATACACTCCGGGCAAGCAAGACCATGTTCGGGTTCAGGTGGATAATGATGGCTCAGGTGAGTTTGCTGTAATTAGCCCGAACTGAGGCGTGATTCAATAACAGAATGCAATAGGGACCATTTCCCTCGTATCAGATTACCTGCAACTGCATAATTACATTCTGTTGTTTGAAACAAGCTCAGCAGCACATTAATTAGCCTTGTTTGTTACAATTACACCAAATACTTCAATGGAACTGAAAGTACAGCCTGTCAGAGAGATTATGGTGGCACAGTACTAGCTGGGAGGTGACAGGCGCAGGCTGTGCAATGGGCAGTAGTGGGGTGGAGCGAAACTTGCTAGGATTTGGGGCATTAGGGAGGGGAGAGGACAGCTCCCTGGTACTGGGGTGGATTGGGGTTCATGGATACAGGCTAGGCCCTCACAGATACAGGCTAGGCCCTCACAGATAAGGATGTCTGGAGCAGAGGAGAAGGAGGCCCATGGCTGCTTGCTGCCCAACAGGATGCCAGCTGGGAGGTCAGGAATTCATGGGTGTAGGGCTCTGGGATCTGTGGCACCTAGGGGAAGAGGGATGCAGAAGTGGCTCATGGTAGGAAGATACAAGGATTGGGGTTAATTCAAACTATAGAAATTCAGATGCAATTCAAGATAATACAGGAAGAAAGATGAGTTGACCACCTAATAAAAGTACAAAGCCTCAACAAGTGTCATTTTAACATATTAAATTGGACCAGGAGAAAGTTCTGCATTCTTCATTTGGCACTGCCTGTTTATTGATAGCTACCTGAGCAACTCACTGAGAATGTCAACATACGAGGACGAAAAGTTCAAAATTCCTGCATAATTATTAAGTATAAGGTAAAAAGCCTGTCAAAGAGTATGTGTGGTACATGTCATGAGCTCAGGGGTTGCCTGCTGAATCCTCCTATGAAAAGCCTTGGGACATTTTACTGTGTTAAAGGCACTAAAGGCAGCACCTTCCTGACTCTAAACAAAATGACTTCCTGAAACAGGTTGCTCAAACAAAGCACACTGAGGGATGTTTGCAGTTGATGATTGACCATCAAGCCTGGCTCAGCTCACCAGTAAGTTCTCCTGCTGGGTGCTCAGGATTTTCTTACTGGTTCCAGATAGTCCTTTAAACCAATGTCCAATGGGTTTATCTGCAAGTTTGCTAGTCAATTCTATCTGGGTAATCTCCACACTTGAGGGGATTCCAAAGAACTGCAACCCTCTTGCCTACAACCTAGTGAATGTAGGGTGACCCTTGAGGGAAAGGGTTTGAGAATCCAGGAATGAAAGATCTGGGTTACATGGATAAATTTCAGAAGCAAAGATCTGTCTCCTTAGAAAAGGCTGGATTTAATCGAGGTGTTCAGAATGATGGAGCTAGATTATGTAGATACTGTGACAGTGTTCCTGATTGGTGGAAAGGTCAAAAACCAGAGAGAACTGAAGTAAAGTGGTGGGAAAAGAATCAAAGCTGAGATAAAGAAAACCTTGTTTATGCAAGAAAATATGGGACAATTCATTTGGAACTGAGGTGAGAAGGAATTTCCTCATTCATAGGGTAGTGAATCTATTGAATTCTTTACCCCAAAGGGCTGTGGAGTCTTTGAGTATATTCAAGATGTGTTTGAGATCTATTTGGGATAGAGATCAATAAATGTCTTGGTACTAACAACATCAAGGGATACATAGAACGTAGACCATTACAGCGCAGTACAGACCCTTCGGCCCTCAATGTTGCATCGACCTGTGAAACAAATCTGAAGCCCATCTAACCTACACTATTCCATTATCATCCATATGTTTATCCAGGAATAGAATGGGAAAATGATATTTATAATCTAGAATGCCGGAGCAGCCTCAAGGGGCTGAATGGCCTACTCCTCTGTTCCCGTGAGTGATTAGGATCTTTAATTCACTGCTTAAGAAGGCGGTGAACACAGAACGCTTGTGGCATTGAAAAGAGAATAGGATCAGTGCCTGAGGGGAGAGAACTCGTAAGAAACAATGGAGGAATGGGGCTCGCTGAACTTCTCTTGCAGTGAGCCAACATGGACTCCGTGGGCTGAATAGGCACCTTCTCTTACATTGCAATTCTAGAATTCTGTGGCACAACATGTAATGACTGGTCTGAGCACATTAATAATCTGGAGGGTTGGAGCGGCCTACAGCTGTTCCTATTTTATGATGTTGCTATCTGACCAAATCAGAACACTTAATAAAAGTCATAAACATTAACTTTAGTCATTGGTGACAGTCATTGGTCCCATAGAGTTTTCTTTTACTTGGAAGAGAAGAAGGTGGCTACTGCCAAGACAAATGAAGCAGCATTTAACAATAGGGCTAGTTAGTGACTTTCGTCGAAAAGAAAGCTGGCAGAGATGCATAATGGTAACTATATTGATATTGCCCATTTATGTTTGACCAAAATAAGAATTAAACCCAGGAACATACTAGACAGGAAAGACAGGATGAGATCACTGTTTTTTGTGAAGTAGCTTTAATTTTCCTGAATTCAGGTAGCTCTCATAATATATCTTGTCAGTAAACTAGTAACTCTATGTTTAGAGGATGTCAAAAGGTAAGGTGGATTATCTCACACACCCACAATATTGCGGTATGTTAACTAACAGTGCAGTGGAGTGACATTATCTGTGTGCCTTAATAGCAAGATCATGTATGATGGCCTGAAATTTCTCAACAGAGCAAGCGGGTTCCTTTTGTTCTAATCTCTGATATTCAGTACCATGCTCATTAGGAGAGGGTATAAACTGTCAGTGTTTACAAATGCAGCAGCATTGAGCAGTTATAAGTAGCTCTTGGCAGGGATTCTTTCCTCTCCAGTTGCCATCCCCGCCCAACCTAGTTACTGAGTAGTTTCAGAATTATGCGCATGGCTTGCCATCTGTATAAAAATAGCACGCTGCCTCTCTGTACCGATGATGATGATTAGTGTGTCTGCTTTGCTCAAGGGATGAGCTTTTGAACAAAAGGCAAAAATGCTTTTTCAAGAGTTGGATCACCATTCTGCTGCAGCACTGGATCACTTCAGGAGTGAGCTAATGTACTAAAATGAATCTGTGACAGCCATTATGCCCCTTGTCTTTCCTTGGAAACTCAGCAGCAATAAGAAGGTTACTATTTCACTTGCAGTTTTCAAAAGGGCTAGGTACTGATGTTTTGCTGGAATCATTAATCATGATTTAATCAGCAATAATTTGTATAACTAAATATTTGTGTGATGCTGCAAAGATACGTTTCTTCCGACTGCACTTGATGGCTGACTGATGGGTATGACCGTACACCGGGGTCCTCAAACTTGCAACTTGTGGATTTAAGGAAATTGCAACATGATTCTATTTGGGGAAATAACAAGAGTGTAGTGAGTGTTTTGGTACAATTACAACATCTAAAAGGCATCTGGATGGATATATGATTGGGAAGGGTTTAGAGGGATATGGGCCAAATGCTGGCAAATGGGACTAGATTAGTTGAGGATATATGGTCGGCATGGAAAAGTTGGACCTCAGGCTGTGTTTCTGTACTGTACAACACCGTGACTCTGAGTATTGCAAGTAGAGTTGGGTGAGATAGCTTCTGGGTGGAGTACTAGAGTAGAAAAAGTCAGGAAAATGAGAGGGAGCCTGTCAGTAATAGTTAGACAAAATGATTCACCCATTACGGTCCACTTCATTGTGGTGGGAGTTTGAGTGAACCTGACAGTTCTGCCAAAAGTAGCATTCAGATTAAATTAGAGGAAGTTAAGGGGTGCTTTAAACAAGGTGTACAAAATCGTGATGTGCTTGAATGGAATGGACAGGGAGGGACATCTCTCCAGCAGAGAGGTCAGTTAGCAGGAAACAAGATGGATGGTGATGGGTAGAAAGATTGGCAGGGATAACGGAAATTCTGTTCGGAAGAGAAGCAGCATTTAATCATCGGGATAGTTAGTCACTTCACTCAAAAAGAAAGCTGGTAGAGATTCAAACCAGTAACTGTATTTATATTGCCCATTTGTTTTGACCAAAATCAGAACTAAGCCCAAGAAGGTACTAGATAGGAAGGGTCAAGATGCAATAACTATTTTTGTAAAGTAGCCTTAACTATCTCTTTTCCCTGGGAGGGAGGTTGGAATTCACTGCTCAGTTTGATGGTTGAGCCTCAGCTCATTTAAAAGGAATCTGGATCCGCTTCAAGGGTAGGACTGGGGGTAGCATAGTGATAGTGTCCCTACCTCTGAGCTGAGAGACTAAAGCTTAAAAATGTGTTGCTGGAAAAGCGCAGCAGGTCAGGCAGCATCTAAAGAGAAGGAGAATCGACATTTCGGACATAAGTCCTTCTTCAGTCATCTGCTCTGAACTGAGAGACCCTGGTTCAAATCCCACCTCTCCAGAGGTGTGCACTGACATCTCTGAACGCGTTGATTAGGAGGAATAGATTAAATAAATACTTTTTTAAAATGGGCCTGCTGCTGGAAACTGGGATTAGAATGGCAGCTAGTCTATTGAGCTGAGTCAGACATGATGGGCTGAACAGTCTGTTTGTGTGCTGTAATTTTGTTATGATTCTACTAATCAAATAATCTGGGTGGAGCCTGTATCAGAAAGATATTGAAAGGGCATCAACTGGGATCAGGCAAATTAGCAAATAATCTTCAGAATTGTTTTTAAGGCATTTGAACTGAGCAAATCTTTCCCTTTTCGCCCCTCCTTTTCCTCATGTCCCTTTGTTTTAGGAGAGTTCAAACTGTATATAGTTCTGATACCAAGAAGCCTAGATTCTCCTTTCACTGGGGACACTGCTGTCTTGTTGGCTTTATCATATGAACTCACTTGACTGGATCATCGTTGACCCTGCCCTGATGTAATTTTTTCAGGTGAACAGACTCCCTCTCCTGGGCTGGAGACGTCACTGTGATGGCAGAATTTGGTTGAAAACATTGGCGAGCAGCTGATAGAAACATTTGAACAACGGCAAGTGCAGCCTGACCCACAAAATTGCAGCATCTTGTGTGGTACAACATAGAGGCTCCCAATCGAACGACATGGCCTCCTGAAAAGGGTAGTGGGGGGTGGGGCGAAACCATACAAACCTGGACCAATGTCAGGGGAGGAATTGTGGAAAATCTCTGACCTGTCTTAGAGGGGTATTACTTATGTAGATGTTTAGAGGGAAGTGCCACACATTTGACTGCAGAATAGTTCTGCTGTTTTCAATGAACTGCCAATTCTATTGATGTGGAGCTGCCAATCTATTGTCTGGACCATCCTGTTTTTTTGATTACTGGCACTGTTCTCCCCCCTGGAAAAATAAAGCACATCTGTAGGATGAGGATTGACATTGGCATGCAGGTCTGCTAAGGTGATTTTATGCTGGTGTGAGTTTATGACACCGATTTCGCTCCATTATTCTGGTCTCATTTACGTGTTCTTCCCCCCTATCACTTCGGTCTCTGACCCTAATAATGTTTATCTCCTGCCAGCTTTGGGAGCTTGAGTCTTTCATACCATCAGCACCTCTTGATGGAATTGGTATTGCCTGTATAAACAAGCGTGGAAGAAGAGGTGATTATATTTGAAGGAACGATCATGACCACCAATTGTAGCTATTACTCTTCATGTATCTGATAGGCCGAATGGGCTGAGCGTGCAGTGCTGGAGCCAAGAACAACAAGGGATAATGTATGGGAACCAGTTGAGCAAGAAGGGCTGGCCCCAGCCCGAAAGTGATTGCTCTGTGCAATCTCTGTATTTAAACAGTTATTAAAATTTTCACTTCAGATTCCTGCGACAATGCACTAACACTGTTGTTAATAATTCATTCGCATCCCTGGAGGAGACTCTCCACAGCAAGAGTTGCAGCCTTGTTGCTAGGGTGTTGCTAAGGGGTTGCCTAGGCAGGTTGTGAGGTTGAACATGGTAGAGCCTCGTTGCTGAGGGCTCTGATGGATGCTTTGTGAAATTAGGAAGAGATCAGCAGAATTAGCTCCAAATCCAGGCGTACATTTTCACTATGTCCTCCTCTAGGAAAGACAGAATCTAAAAATAATATACATTACTATTGCAAGATTTTTCTTTTGGGGATATGTTCTGCATTTTGCCTTTCTCTGCATTTAAGATTAAGCCTGGTTTTTCTTTGCACATGCATCGAATATAGGTAAAGTACTGTTTGCATTGAAGGCATAAACAGGAAATAGGTTTGTGCACAAGAAGTAATTATTCTCTCTCTCCTGTCTTTACTTGCAACAACTCCTCACTGCCTCTGAATTTCACCTGTCTTGAGAAGTCTGCATTTGTCTTTGCTCCTCAGGTCAAGTCTGCCATGGGGTCATCAAGAATACAGAATGGCGTCATGTCTTTCATTACTCACCACACCATCAGCCCAGAATTCCGCACTGATTCAGGCTTGATCATAAAAGTAAAGAATTTCCCACAAAGGAGATGGTCATTTTGAGGGTCGTGTCTATCTCCAGGCACCGAGCTGAAGTACTACCAACACCTACATCATGTAAGACAGGCAAAACAGCTTTTTTCTCCAGTCACTGGCAAGAGATTAGGAGCCGTGCCTTTTTGTCATCCCCCCCTGCTGATTTTGACAACTACCCAATTTCTAGCTGTTTCCCCTAACCAGCATCATACATTCCCTCCCTCCCATTGCACTCAAGCAAACTGAGACACAAGGGTAGACAAGAATTCCTGTTCTCCTTCCAACAATAAGGAGAGGAACAACAGAGGCAGGTCCAGATGGGATGGGGCTGGGATGCGTTCTGGAGTGTCTTCTCCATTTTGATGGTCCCCACTGGAAATACCCCACGCTGTTTGGTGTAGTCATTGGTATTGTGCAGTTGTCAGGAATCTGAAGAGCGTCATTCCTTCTATCATTTGTACCACAGCAATACTGGTTCCTGCCTGCTAGCTGTCCATAAAGCCTACATTTGTCTACAGTGCAGAAAGTCAACTGGGATGTCGTAGCTCCCATTTATTTCCAGTGACTCTGATGTATTCCGTGGACACCAGCTGAGCATTGTTACAATGAAGCTGATCCTTCCAGCAGTGTTAGTATGGAACATATCGTTCTGAAATTAAAATTGATCCAGGACTACTCTTCAATATCGTCAAGGTGCAGTCAGACCAATTATAGTGTTGTGCTAACTTACTAAGACTCCTCTCCACAGAGATCAGGAAAGGGCAGAGGAGGAGCTTGATGAGGGTGTAGGGCTCAAATCATTTCCATTGCTGGAGAATTGTTGTAGTCTCACCCAGGATCCTTATTCAATGACTGATCTGTCTTTCTTTTTCATACATGGGCATCACTGGCTGGCCAGCAGTTATTGCCCATCCCTAGTTGCCCTTGAGAAGGTGATGCTGAGCTGCCTTCTTGAGCCACTACAGTCCATGTGCTGTATGTAGACCCACAATGCCCTTAGGGAGGGAATTCCAGGATTTTGACCCAGTGATAGTGAAGAAACGGTGATATATTTCAAAATGGTGAGTGGCTTGGAGGGAAATTTGCAGGTGGTGCTGTTCTCATGTATCTGCCGTCCGTGTCCTTATAGATAGAAATGGTTGTGGGTTTGCAAGGAGCTTTGGCAAATTTCTGCAGTGCATCTTGTAGATAGTATACACTGCTGCTACTGAGCATCAGCAGTGGAGAGAGTAGATGCTTGGGGGTGTGGCACCAACGTCAAGAGTGTGGTGCTGGAAAAGCACAGCAGGTCAGGCAGCATTCGAGGAGCAGGAGAATCGATGTTTCGGGCATAAATGTTTCATCAAGACTGATTCCTGATTCGGGCTTATGCCCGAAACGTTGATTCTCCTGCTCCTCGAATGCTGCCTAACTTGCTGTGCTTTTCCAGCACCACACTCTCGACTCTGATCTCCAGCATCTGCAGCCCTCACTTTCTCCCAGTGTGGTACCAATGAAATGTGCTGGATGGCATCAAATTTCTTCAGTGTTGTTGGAGCTACACTCATCCAGGTAAGTGGGGAGTATTCCATCAGATTGCTGACTTGTGCCTAGTAGACGGTGGACAGGCTTTGGGGAGCCAGGAGGTGAGTTACCTGCTGCAGGGCTCCTGGCCTCTGACCTGCTCTTGTAGCCACAGTACTTATCTGACCCATTCAATTCAGTTTCTGGTTAATGTTAACATCCCACCCCCAGATGTTGATAGTGGAGTAACACCATTGAATGTCACAGGGCAATGGTTAGATTGTCTCTTACTGGAGATGGTCATTCCATGGCATTTATGTGACACAACTGTTACTTGCCACTTTCAGCCCAAGCCTGGATATTGTCTAGATCTTGTTGTATTTGAACATAGACTGCTTCAGTATCTGAGGGGTTGTGTATGGTGATGAACATTGTTCAATTCTGGGTGAAGATCCTTCTGTTCCACGCAGGGCAGGGTGAGGAATTCTTGGGGCCAAGAAAATTGGAGACTTGACTGCATCTATGCACAGCACCCATCTGTAATCCATTAATTATAACCGTCAGGTTAAGTAGACATGTGGATGGTTTATAAACCATATTAATAATAAAGCAGATGATACCTGCATATACAATGAGTAAATTAAATAAAGGGAGCATTTTTACAGTGTTCTGATGTATATTAGGTTGGGGATCCTGAGGAACAAGAATGTTAAACTGCACATCCCCACCAACCCCTCAGTACAAATTTGTCACTGTCAACACACAGCTTCCTGTAAGTTGCTGCACACATTTATGTCGTGCCCTGAAGGTGACTTTCAAACCTTGATACAATGATGTCTACAGGAGTAGCAATTTAAGTGAAGCCATAATTTCAGTCAATACCCATGCTGTACATGAATCCTTTCCCTGTGGGGGCAGGTATGTGACAGATACAAAGCTGGGGGTAAACAGTACTGCAACTGGGCTGGGCCTGTATACGTCATTGCACAGTCTGAAATTAGTGGAGACTAAATCACATACAACTAAAAGCTGTCACTCCCTAAAACCCTCCTCCTCTCCAACTACCGTTCCTCTGGAGACAATCCCTTAAAGTTTTAGCTGAATGTTTGTCTCCATTTTCTTCGGCTCAGCAGCTGTTTTCTTTGACATCTCTGTGAACTGTTTTGCACATTCTGTGTTTGAAATATTCTCTCAGTGCAAGTCATAATGGTCATGAGTTGTAGCCACAGCCAATAAGGTGACAGCTCAAGTTCCATGGTCTTGACACTGCATCTTTTGGTATTTCGGATTATTTGAAGATCTCATGTTCCAGCCGATTAATTAACTTCAACTTGGTACCTTGGTCATGACAATTTATTTGAAAGACTAGTAAGCAGTGTCCCTCCTTTTAACATCCGAATCTGATTTCATTACTGCCTGCTCACCATATCCATTTTGCTGCACTTGTAGTTCCTTCTCACACAGCTGCTAATAGACAGCAGAGATCCTAACTGACAGCAACTTGCTCAGGTCCAGCAATATTGAAGAGCAGAACCTAGCTAAAGGGAGGAGAGCAAAGAAAGTGCTCGTGTTGGAATATGGCTCATATTGATAGTGGTACTGCCCTTTGGAGAATCCAGATTTAGTAAATAAAATGAGATCAGCTGCATGGACCATTGTGCATGGTGACTGCGCATTGCTTTAATATTTGATAGCTTTTCTGCCACCTAATTATATGTCATTATGGTGCAGAGTGTAGGGTATGTATTAACTGAACATCATTTACATACCAATGCCATGCAGTAAGCCTGATGATTACAGGGCCAACATTACCATTGCACATTGAGAGTCTTGGATCACGTTTGTGAGGAAAGGGGCTTTTGGGGTCTGTTCTGGGCCAGAATCCAGTTGGCACAATTTAATGCAAGGGTACTGTCACTGCCTCCTAATTGCAAACTGCTGCTGAATTAGCTACGAAGGTCAGGTGATTTGGCTCTCGTTTGACAACTTAAATGGCACAGACTTGGTGCATCTGGGATAAACAAATTTGCCCCGCCTATCAGATCCAGAAGCTGTGTAGATGCAGCGACTGCAAGAAATTCTGGATGTGGAAAGGAAATGATGAACCCCACTCCGGCCTGTCTTCCTCCATCAGCGTTTAAATCCCCTTGTAAGGATTTGTGTGTTGGGCTCTCCTTTAAGTGCAGCGAGCAGCACATCAGTTTTTATTCATTTGGACACCGGGCACATCTGCGCAGATCCATGTCGCATGCAGATTGTTTGAGGTGTAACATGTACTGTACACACATGATTACATGCACAGCATGTCCAAAGGTCGAGTGGTTAAATGGAGCCTCATGTCCTTCAGCTCTCCCTCCTGGGCCATCTCTCCTACTGTTAGATAGACAGATAGATAGAATAGATGGAATTCCCACAGTCTGGAAACAGGCTCTTTAGCTCAACAAGTCCACACCGATTCTCCGAGGAGTATCCCACCCAAACCCATTCCCCTACCCTAACCCCTGATTAATGCACTTAACCTACACATCCCTGAACACTATGGGCAGTTTAGCATTGCCAATTTACCCTAATCTGCACATCTTTGGATTGTGGGAGGAAACCCATGCAGACACGGGGAGAATATGCAAACTCCACACAGACAGTTGCCTGAGGGCGAGTCCCTGGCACTGTGAGGCAGCAGTGCTAACCACTGAACCACGTGCCACTGTGGTCTCTGTTTAAATACATTTGCACCCAGCCAGCAGCACGGAGGAGGTACTGTCCAAACTAACAGACAATGTCTTCTACCAGAATTAAGTATTTCTCCTTCCTGGTTCTTGTGCTGTCCACAGACTCTGATACAATTTGCCTTGTGATCCTGCTCTTCCATCAGTTATATGGGACTGCATTTGTACAATTCCATTCTAGCTCATTTCAGTAAAGTCCATTCTGGTTTCTTCGCCCCACTTCTGCAGAGTCTTTCAAGGATGTAGGTTATTGGCTTTACTGGTGACCTCCTTATCTCCATGATACCCCATTTTTGGTGTCCATGTAGGTGAGGTCATGCTGACACATATCTATACACTTAAAGCAGCTTGCTAAGGGCTGGAGATATTAAATAACAGAACCAAGCTACAAAGAAGTCACCAGAAAAAGTGCTGACATATGTATGCTGAAACCAACCATCTCCAAGTCAGTGACAATTCCCTCATTTCCCACTCGATCCCCACCTCCTGGTGGGAGTGGCTGGTGCAGTGAGGCATCAATCATGGGAGAATGGGAAAGATGCTGGAAGTCCAAAGTTTTCCTCAGGACCTGGGGAGGAGCACTGTTGCTGCTGTTGACTGATTAATGTTTATATTATTACCGTAACTTTACCACCATCTGGACCTTGGATCATTTTGTCCATGGTTTTGACTGGTACAGTTAAAATAGTGGTTTGTGTGAGCAGAGCACTTTAGTTTTCTGTTTTGGTTTTTAACTAACTGCATGTTTTGTCTTTGTCCTGTGTTAGACATTAAATTTGGAGTGTAAGGGGTTAAAATTGAACTGTCTTAATATAGCGTCATTCAGTACTGACCCATAAGCCACCTCATTTAGCGGGGTGCTGCTGATGCCAAAATATCGATGGAAAGAGTTTCTTAAAGAGCTGGGTAAATACATTGTTGCTGACTACTCGTGTATGAAATCTGCTCTTAACAGTCGCTCTTTGGAAGGTGTCATCATATTTCCCCCATTCAAAGCTTTGCCACTGTTAATAAATGTGAGCTGAGGCAGCAGTGCTTACTGACAGAAATGTCTTAACACAATGTCACAATGGACTGATGCCAAAATCTGCAAGATCTCTAACCAGCCTTATTAATTACCGAGCCATCCTACTGTGCATGGTAACAGCAGATTTCCAATACTGCGATAAATCGTCCCTCCTGCCAGGAAAATACAGGAGACTATAATTCAGCTCACAACATAATTTCACACTATCCATCGATACCATCTACTGGAGTGGAAAAAGTACACTCCAGCAGTCTTCATTGCCCCCTTCCTACCTGCTGAACTAGTAACCAGACCTTTAGTTCAGACTTTCAGACGGGAGGGCCAGTGGACTTAGCTTTAGTTAGACCTATTGACATTGGGTGATATAAATTTTTGCCCACATTATCATTTAAAGCCGTTGGACCACTCAAATCTTCCCACCTCAACAAGGTGCAGTCTTTAAAGGAAACATTTCATCTTGAAGGGCTGAATACTACTTTGAATATTCCTGTCCTCTGGGTAGCTGTACTGTACTTCAGATGAACTTCCACAGCCTAGTATTTGTCACAATGGTGCTGTCACTCAATGAGACTTCACTGGTGTTGACATCAGATACTTCCATGGGAGGGTGCTGCATGGTTTACAAGCAGAGTGAAGTGTGTGCATCCTTGTAACATTTCAGTGGCAGCCCTTCTGGGAATTGTCAACCTGTTCCAGCTTCTTCCAGGTTTGAGGTGTGAACACAGGGAAATCTTATCTGCTTCAGTGCTGCCACTGCCTTCTTGGATTGCACACCAGAAATTGTTTAGATTGTAATAGTCCTGGGTCAGGGATGGACAGTTCCCTGACAGTGCTGTTTTGGTGAATGCAGATCCAGGCTGAAGGAGCCAGTGCAGTTAATAATGAATCTGCTTCCACCGCTATTTCAGACAATGTGTCCCAACTTTTCATTACTGACACCTGCTATACTCTTGTTTGAGAGTAGTGTATTATGTTGTGAAAATAAAATACAGAAAAAAAGTTATTTATTGAAGAAATGAGGCTGCAGATTTCACGGATTAAAATGAAAGAATTTTTTATTATACAAGAGTCAAAAAAAGCAAATGTTTAAATATTACCTTGGATAAACCTCATATGCTCTAAAGCCTAGAATCAGCATAAGTTAAATATGAATTGGCAGGCAAATTGCTGTTTGTAAACTATAAATTATGCGTGAAATGGCTGATATGAGTAAGATAGATCTTACAAATTGGCTTAGCAGTTTACTTAACATCATTCTCAGTTATAAAGTCCTCCAAAACTCTGTCATCTTCAGAAAGAATTTCAGTTCCTCCTTTACTAGAATTTAGCCTCATCCCCAGCCAACAATGCCAATCAACTCCAGTTCCACAGGCAAGGTCTTTTCCAACATTGAAATACATCTGTAAGTGTGCTCATCTCTGCTTACGATAATCGGAATGCCATAAATTAACCAACGTTACCTGCAAAACACAGGAAAAGGTGCAGCAGTCGAACATTTGCTGATTCTCACCTTCTGGATCTAGCCTTCACCATCATTAGCCTGTCTGCTCTGGACAATGATCATCTGAGCTCTCTGGCTGAGTGTTTTTTGTAAACGTTTCAACCAGTTTGTCTCCCCAGAAGTTTTAGTTTCCAGCCTCAGTTTTAAGCTTGGTTTCCTTTCTCTGTTTGCCTTTTCAAGTAGAACCTGTCTCAAAAATACAAGCTTTGAAATCATGTTCAAATATGTTTCTCTTTGCCTCTTTTTCTTTTGCCTTGTATCGGGATCCTCTGGTTGCCCATCCTTTTGCTACAAGATGTGTCACCTTATTTACTGCTATAAAAACCTTAGATAATTTTGAGCACCTCTTAACCTTGCTATTCCAAGAGTGACAGTCCCAACATCTCATGTCTCTCAGAACCATTGCTTCATTTTTATTTTTAAAAATATTTTTATTGAAAACATTTTTCTTTACAAAATTATAAAATTACAAAATATGAAAATATAACTTGGCAACAAACCAGCGACAATAAATAATAAACCAACTATGAGACTACTCTTCAAAAGAACTCACAACTACACTCATTTACACATCAATAAATAAATAAGTAAATAAATAACGCTGCTCAGCATAACAAGTCCTCAGTTCTCTACCTTCGAGAGCAGCAATTATTAAACCCACATTTGCTTGAAATTCTTCCTATCAGGACATTAGGCTTATTAAACCAAACCACCATGGCTAGACAAAAGCCCTAATTAAAAATGGCGGACAGATCTGCTTCCAAGTAATTCAAAAAGGCTGCCATGTCTTATAAAAATTGTCAGTTGTCTGGTGCGCCATATTTGTAAGGACGTCCAAAGGAATGTGTTCCATAATTAACTTATGCTACCCCGACAGACCTGGGCAGTTCTCAGACACTCAACACATCAGAATGTTCTTTCTCACACAAAAAGTGAGGATGCTGAAACGCTTTCTCCCATGTACGTCTAAGGGAGAAAAATTCGGCAAACCCAGGAGAAGAGAAACTGGGTTCACCTTGACTTCGGTCCCCAAGACCCCCTCTATTGCTCCTGCCACAGCGCTCCAATACGTACAGAGCCTGTGACAGGACCACAAACAATGAGTGCAGGTACCCTTATTTATTTTACATTTGGAGCACATTGAAGATGCTCTCTGCTTAAATTTCACAAGATTATCAGGGGACAGATGATCCCTATGAAGAATCTTTAGCTGCATAGAATGGGTCCTATTACATATCGCAATCTTCCTCGCACTCTCGCAAATGTCCTCCCAAATTTCCAGAGTAATCTCCACCCCAAACACTCTCTCCCAGACCTTCCGTAATCACCCGATGTCACCCGAGGAACCTCCCCCCAACAAATGGTAGGGAGTACTCATTGAAAGAGTGCTCTTAGCCTGAAGTACCCTCTTTTCCGTATCAGATCTATAACACTCAGTCAGTAGCGTAGCGTCTTTCCAGATAAAATCTCTGATCTGAAAAAAATGGAAGAGGTCCCTGCTCAGTAATCCGTACTTACGAGTTATTTAGTGTCATAGAGTCATAGGGCTGTACAGCACAGAAACAGACCCTTTGGTCCAACTTGTCCATGCTGACCAGATATCCTAAATTAATCTAGTCTCTTTTGCCTGCATTAGGCCCATATCCCTCTAAACTCTTCTTATTCATGTATCATCCAGATGCCTTTTAAATGTTGTAATTGTACCAGCCTCCACCACTTCTTCCGGCAGTTCATTCCATACAAGCACCACTGTTTGTGAGGAAAAGCTGCCTCTTAGGTCTCTTTTAAATTTTTCCCCTCTCACCCTAAACCTATGCCCTCTAGTTCCGGACTCCCCCAAACCCAGAGAAAAGACGTTGCCTATTTACCCTATCCATGCCCCTCATGATTTTATAAGGTCACCCCTTAGCCTCCAACGCTGCAGGGGAAACAGCCCCAGCCTATTCAGTCTCTCCCCTTCGCTCAAACCCTCCAACTCTGGCAACATCCTTGTAAATCTTTTCTGAACCTTTCAAAGTTCCACAACATCCTTCGTATTGGAGGAAGACGTGAATTGCACACAGTATTCCAAACTTGGCCTAACCAATGTATCGCACAGCCGCAACAGGACCTCCCAACTCCTATACTCAATGCTCTGACCAATAGACTTAAAAATCACACACCAGGCTACAGTCCAATTTGATCAAATTACATTAATGTTTCATCTTCAAACAGGTCACCCAAACAAGAGACTCCCCTATCCTCCCAGGACTTAAACCCGGGATCCATTGTCCCTGGCTGGAAACCTGACATACCAACTATGGGAGTATGGAAAGATGTCATATTACCCTCCATCTGTCTCATTTCCCTCCACGCTTGGACAGTGTTAATAACTATTGAATTGCAGTAATGTTCCGAAACTATCCTCATTTTGTCCAGAAACAACAGGTTAATAAGAGGACACTTTGCCTGGGAGGCCTCAATGTCTAGCCATATCAATGCCGAGTCCACACAGGCCCAATCATTCACAAAAGATAAAAGGGAGCTCAATTGATATCTTCTGACGTCCGGGGAGATCCACTCCTCCCAATCCCTGGTACACTTGCAATTTCATAAGCTTGATTAGAGGCCGCTAATGGCGCCAAATAAAAGAACTAAACTAACCATTTAATTTCCAAAACATTTGCCTAGGAAAGAAGCAAGGAAAGCATCCACATAAGGTGTAACAAGCAAGGAAGAACATTCTTTTTAATAAGGAGCAACTCGGCCTAGCCATGATATTGGAAGTGCCCCCCTCTATGAAGGTCTTGTTTAATCTTGTCAAACAAATGAACAAAATTAGCCTTGAATAACTGATCAATTAGGGTAATAGAGAGGCCCAAGTAAAGGAAACCTCCCAGTGCCCACTTAAAGGGGAACCCACCTTCAACGTCTGATATTCCCCTAAGACCACCTCCCCCCCCCCCCCGATAGGTATAGCCTCCAATTTTGAAAAATTGATCTTGTAACCTGAGAAAAAGCCAAATGAATGAAAATAGTGTATCAACCAGGGCACTGAAACTGCCGGGTACAAAAGAAAAATGAGAACATCATCAGCATATAATGTGATCTTATGCACCTTCGACGCCACCTTTGGGGCAGCTATATTAGGGTCCCCACAAATGGCCTCTGCCAGCAGCTCAATCACCAATGTGAAGAGCAAAGGTGAGAGGGGACAGCTTTGCCGACTGCCCCTACCAATGTTAAAATTATCAGACCATTAGTGAGAACTGCAGCCACTGTAAAGGACCCTTACCCATCCAGTAAACACTTCACTCAGACCAAACCCCTCCAGGGTATAAAAAAAGTATGGCCATTCCACCTGATCAAATGCTTTCTCCGCGTCCAAGGAACCTACCGACCTTTGAACTGACTGTTGCTGGCACACTGTAATCATGTTAAGCGACCCTTAAAAAAGCCCATCTGATCCTCCTTAATGACAGAGGGCACCACCCTTTCCAATCTCAATGCCAGAATCTTCGATAAAATTATCAAATCAGAGTTTAACAGTGAGATGGGTCTATAAGAAGCACAGTCTTCCAGGGCCTTCCCTTTCTTGAGGATAAGAGAGATATTAGCCTCTGTCAAGGATGGTGGGAGGCAATGCCGACTATAAGAATAGTTATATGTGTCTAGCATTGGTCTTAACACAATGTTTACAAATTCTTTGCAAAACCTACTGGGAAGACCATCAGGGCCAGGCACCTTTCCACGGTGAAGTTGCCTCACTGCCTCCTGTATCTCTTGGGCTGTTAACGTAGCACTAAGGAGAGACACCTGTTCGGCAGACACACCAGGAAGATCCAAATTCCTAAATATAGACTCCATCTTATCCCAGCTGTCCTCACAGCATTTGGACTGATGAAGTTCAGAGAAAAACCTCAGAAACGCCTCATTGATCTTTTTTAGCATCGTAAGTAAGAGTCCCATTCCCTTCCCTAATAGAAGCAATAGACTGGGAGGCATTCTTTTTCCTAACCCGATATGCCAAATATTTGCCCGACCTATCACCATGCTCAATCAGCCTTTGCTTTGCAAAGGAAAGTTCCTTCCTTGCTGTCTGCATGAGCATGGAGTTTAAGGTGGATCAGAGAGCTGTGATCAGCTGCAGCTTAGCCACTGACGGCCTACTGTAATATGCCGTCTCAGCTGCCTTCAGTCATGCCTCAAGCAGATGCTGCTGCTCTCCCTTCTCTTGCTTCTGGCTGGCAGTATGAGATAACTATTCCTCCACCATAGGACTTAGCTGTCTCCCAAAGAATGGACAAATTACTAGCTGTACCTGAGTTGCTGGCCAAAAAAGCTTCAAATTCCCTAGAGAAGTATTCTACAAACTTGCTGTCTTTGAGGATGAAGGGATCCATTCGCCAGTACTGTGAGCCCATTGCATCACCCTTAATCTTAGCCATTAAATACACCGCTGCAAAATCAGAGATGGCAATATTCCCATTCGAACAGGATACCACCAAATCTAAAAAAGCCACGGGAGTTATGAAGTAATCAATCCTTGTGTGGCATTTATGAGGATTGGAAAAGAATGTAAAACCTTTGCCCGTGGGGTGTAAACATCTCCAAATGTCTAACAACCCCAGTTCCAACATAGATCACCTAACTGTTTAGATTATGAAGAAAGCTTTGGGGGGCTTTTGGGAATTCTATCCAGCACAGGATCCATAAGGCAATTAAAGTTCCCTCCTATTATAATGTGCCGCGATGCCAAGGCCATCAGCTTAGATAGTGCATCAGTCAGAAATTTAAGAGGGTGGGTCAGAGGACAGTAGACATTCAAAAGACCATATTCCTTGCTATGTGTTAGGGACTTAAGGATAACAGACCGACCATATTCATCTTTAACACAATCTATTAAATTAAATGGGAGACCCTTCCGGATGAGTATTGCCACTCCTCTGCTCCTAATACTAAAAGACGAGGAAAAACACCTGATCAAACCCACCATTCTGTAACTTCAAGTGTTCCTTGTCATTAAGATGAGTCTCCTGCAACAGACCAACATCGATCCTCTCCTTTCTAAGGCAGGACAACACCTTTTTTTCTTTTAACGGGCAAATGAATCCCTCTGATATTCCAGGTGCACCATTTAAGAATGCAGCTAACCATGATCCTTTACAATCACCTTTGACCTGCTGAGAGGAAGAATTCATCTAACAATCTGCTGAGCATACTCAAAAGGAGAGTCATAGAGTCTATCTACAAAAAAACTAACTACAAAACACAAAAGGCACTTAATGGGGGACTTTACCCCTGCCCACAGAGGATGCTTACATTTCCCACACACACCTCAATGCCCCCTTCCAGCTCGAACCACACCCCAAACCCAAGCAGTGGGAGAAACCAAACAAAGGACCTTGTAAACACAAAGGTATAACGAAAACAGTGAGTACTCTGCCCCCCCCTCCCCACACAATATATCAATACCACTCCAGCACGGAGCAAAGTAAATTCCACCAACAACAGCTTTTTGGGAAAAAAGTGAAAAGCACAAGAAATAAAAGCAAGACAAAAAAAGCCCAGAGGCTATTGTCCATGTCCATAAATACATTTACATTATTTTAAAGTGTCCAAGAAGTTTTTGGCTTGCTCCAAGGAATGAAACGACTGCACAGTCTCCTCCTCAGTAATACAAAGCACCATTGGGTATCTCATCGAATATTGAATACCGAGGTCCTTTAACGTTCTCTTAACCTCATCAAATGATTTCCTTTTATGGATCACTGCTGCAGAAAAGTCCTGAAAAAACATTATCTTAGTTCCCTGATAGGTCAGGGCATATGGATCTCTCCCCAACCTTCTAGAAGTTTCCATGACTGTCTGCTTGTCCCTGTAGCATTGAAATTGTATCAGAACTGGGCGGGGGTACTGACCCTGACCGGATCTGCACACCGCAACCCGGTGAGCTCTGTCAACCTTCACCCGGTCTGCCTCGGCATCTCAACCAAGAAACTGTGGCAACCAGTCTTCAAAAAAGCTTGCTAGTTGCTCACCTTCTACTCCCTCCAGCAGACCAATGACCCGGATGTTTTTCCTTCTACCTCTATTTTCCAAGTCATCAACTTTCAGTCAGGGTCACAACCTATTTCTCAAGGGCCTGGATCCGCCCCACCCAGGAATCAACCTCGGGGCTCCAACGCCATGGTCTGCTGCTCATCCTCTTCAACTTGCTCCCCGAGCCCTTCCAACTCCTCCTCATGCTTTTGCAGCAGATGGACTGCAATTGATTACGAGTCTCTTCCCACATCTCTTGGATCAGCTATTGGATCACTCCGGGTTCCTCCACGATGTTCTGCTGTGCAGACATTTTTTTCACAGCTGCTGAGGGAGCTGCAGCTGTTTCCCCAGTTATAGTGTCAGGCTCACCTGATGTTTCCCAAGTGTTGAGACTTGGTCATTTGCTGCACCTTAGTCATTCTGGCATGCTCAGAAAAGGATTTAAATGGTTGTTTTACCATTTAACAATACTTTTTTTCCCAAAAAAACTGAGGTAGGGGGTGAAAAAATATTATTACCTTAAGTTAGGGTGCAGAGTTCAGCAAGGCTGATCTATTCCTGAAGAAGGGCTTATGCCCGAAACGTCGATTCTCCTGTTCCCTGGATGCTGCCTGACCTGCTGCGCTTTTCCAGCAACACATCTCCGGCTCTGATCTCCAGCATCTGCAGACCTCACTTTCTCCTCCTGATCTATTCAGATCACCGCCATCTTGAGTCCCACTTCATTTTCATTTTTAATCAGGAAAACAAACATTTAAACTAAATTGGTGAAATATTCCACAGCATTCCCATTTGGCTGCAATTTTTAACATGTCTGATTTTTCTGGGTACACCTTGACCAGAAGCAGACTGCACCATAACGGCATCCATTGGACTCTCTTTGTTTACATAGAAATATGGAAATAGGAGCAGGAGTAAACGGATCATTGAGCTCAATACCTTATTTCTGCACTCCTCACATATTCCTTGATCACTTTAGCCTCAAGATATATCTACCCATGTTTTGAAAAGACACAATATTTTGTTCTCAACCACATTCAATGAGAAATAAACGGGCTAGTCTGTAACGGAAGACCTGGAGGTTGGAACTATATAAAAGGCTTTTCCAGGTGTGTGTTCTCCTCCAGATCCTGCAAGAAATGTGAATAATAGAGTAAACCACAAAATCACAGAAGATTAAGGATGCAGGAGGAGACCATTTGGCCCAACGTGCCTACACTAGCTCTTTGAATGTGAATTACAAGTAAGTGGCCATTCTCTTGGCCTTTTGCCCATAACCCTGCACATTATTCCTATTCCAGTAAAGATCTAACACCCCTTGTAAATGGAGCACATTCAGGGGCTAACAAATTGCCTCCTCGACCTGCACTTCTCCAGAGCCCCCATCTTTGCACTTAACTTTGGCCAGATTTTTGTTCATCTTTCCACCTCATCCTACCTGTTTCCCAGACTTCGGTTTTTTTTTGTTGGGAAGCTGGACAGCTCCATGCAAATATCGTCCAGTTTTTGCAACTGGCTTCATCAATAGACCAGACCAAACTCTTTAGGTCCCTTGGCTGAATGCGAGTTAGTATTGAGTGTTGTGTTGAACAGCATGTGAAGGTGCTGCAAAATGTACATTGTTCATCTTCCTCTCTTTTGGAATTGTCATCACCTGGCAATTTGTTAGCCCCTGAATGTGCTCCGTTTACAAGGGGTGTTAGATCTTTACTGGAATAGGAATAATGTGCAGGGTTATGGGGAAAAGGCCAAGAGAATGGCCAATTACTTGTAATTCACATTCAAAGAGCTAGTTGGGCCAAATGGTCTCCTCCTGCATCCTTAATCTTCTGTGATTTTGTGGTTTAGTCTATTATTCCGTGACACAATCTTATGAATTGCCAATAAAATTTGGGATGGTCATTGCTAAGGCTTTTCTGGTTTACCTGAATGGTTTTAGGGGACATGAATATCAGTTCAAACGCATTAAAATGTGATTGTTACCAGTCAGGAAACCCTCAGATTTATGGCATTAGAACAGATTATGACTCACCAACTGAAGATTCACAGGGACATGTGCCAGAGGTCTCAGTATCCACATTGTCATTTATACTGTAAGTAATGCTGTCTGAACTCAATACAATGTGGCCAAGCCACTCCATTTTTAAAAGCGTACTGTGCATTATCAATTTGTTGCCTTTTGTACAGACCACTCCTCCAGTAGCTAAAAAGAGAAAGTATACACATTAATTTCCTCTGAATTGCCAGTTTATGATTGTAGCAGCCCTCTACAGAAGGGCTAATTTATTAAATGGAATAATGCACTCAGATTGGATGTTTAATTTATTGTAGCTTTCTGGTAACTGGTGACTCTCAGTTCTTCTCATTACCTCTGTCCCTAGGCCCAAGTGAGTGATATTTTATGACCAGCAGAATTGTCATACTGTTCGCCATTAAGATCCTGATGTGTTCTGGTAGAATTTCTGCTGCTGAATATTGCTGCAATTACACAATAATCAGGCCAGTATTCACCCATTTAAAAGAATGGCGATGTTGAAATGATTACAGACCAGGAAATTTAGACAAATCATCTGCTTTATTCAGTGTTCCTGTAGCAAGCATACAACTCCATTTAATGTGATTACCTCTCGTGGTGTCTTTTCTATTTTGTAGACTGTGAAGGTACACTATTGTCCATGAATTAGTTGTTCTTTTAAGTGAACCTTGCCATGCAGGTCAACAATCCATGCTTCCACAACGTCCCCTGCCATTCTTCACTGCACTGCTCATTGCTCCTTGCTGTTTCCTATTGATCCTTATTGATCCACCACAGTTCTCAAGCTCCTGCACTGGAACATTTGGCTTGGGGCTGTTGCAGTGGGTACTGAAATGCCAGAACCTTTTAATGTGAATTGTTTAAAATTATAGTCTGAAGAAAGAATGAGCGTGAACATGTATTTATTCAGTACCCTTCATAACCTCAGGATATACCTAAAGCACTTTACAGCCAGTGAGGCATTTTGAATTATGATTGTTGTTGCATTGTGGGAAATACAATAATTGGATGTGTGCACAGCAAGATCCCAGAAATGGGCAATGTAATAATTAAGAGATAATCTGTGTTCTTTGAAGTTGATTATAAATATTAAACTGGAAACCGAGAGAAATGCTCCTGTTCTTGTGCATACAAGTTCTGCCAATTTTTTTTAAATGTCCCGCTGAGAGGGCAGGCAGGATCTCACACCAGGGTTTCATCTAAAAGACTGTACCTCTGAAGGTGTAGCATTCCCTTATTACTGCATTCACTTGTTAACCTGAACTCCATGCTCAAGTCTCTTGAACCAAAACCATTGAGAGAAGCTGGGGATATTTTCTAATCAACTTCCTAAGAGATGTTATTACACAGCTCTGGAACACATGGGATTTGAACCAGTGCCTCCTAGCTCAGTGGTAGGGACATTGCCGTTGTGCTACAAGAGCCCTATGGAGCCAATGTGTCAATGCTGATTTAGAAAATGGGAAAGACCTGATTTGGTCTGACACTTTAAACGCTTTTGCAGCAAGTCTCCTGCCAGCAAAATAATTCCAGATGAGGTAGATCACCCTAAAAAATGATTAGTCCCATTATAACCCATCAGGCCAGAACCCTCAAGAAGTGTTCTGAAGAAGAGTCACCAGACTCGGAAAACTCTGCTTTCTCTCCCCATATGCTGCCAGACCTGCTGAGTTTCTCCAGCAATTTCTGTTTTTCTCCAGAACACACCACACTTTAATTGCGCAATTGATGTGTTTAGTTGTTTATTTAATTATTCTATGAAACTTCACATCCATCTCTGAATCCATCCCACAAATTGTGATAAATCTTCAGAAAATCTCCTAAGGTTGACCTTTCATAGTCTCTACCTTTGTTCCCTCTTGAAAGGGTTCAGAAAAGATTTACAAGGATGTTGCCAGGGTTGGAGGATCTGAGCTACAGGGAGAGGCTGAACAGGCTGGAGCTGTTTTCCCTGGAGCGTCGGAGGCTGAGGGGTCACCTTATAGAGGTTTACAAAATTTTGAGGGGCATGGATAGGATAAATAGGCAAAGTGTTTTCCCTGGGGTGGGGGGGTTGGGATATCTGGTCGGCATGGATGGGTTGGACCGAAGGGTCTGTTTCCATGCTGTACATCTCTATGACTCTAAGTTGAAGTGATCCGGTTCCATACTTTTTGCCATCTTGTATACAGTTAGTAGATCGGACCTGACCTCAGAACAATTTGAGGAGCATCCTGGTGGCTGTGCTGAGCATGAGGCTATTGAAAACTATTGGCTTCCTTTCTGCTTCATTTTCATCTATTTTAATATGGATCACAAAGTGCATGTAATGATCACATTTTCCTCCCTATGTACCATATTTCACTGCATTCAGTTTCGTTTGGTATTGTTCAGTCCACTCAAATAGTTTGTTTAATTTATTCTTGAATTTCCATGCGACCTTCTTCAATTCCCCCACCCCTTCAAATAGCTCCTATACTTGATTACATTTGCATTGTTTATCTGAACCAAGTTGGTGATTTTTAAAAATTTATTCATTCATGGAAAAAGGCTGTCCCTGGCGAGGCCTGCATTTATTGCAAATTGCCCTCAGGGCAGTTAAGAGTCAGCCACGTTGTTGTGGGTCTGAAGTCACATGTAGGCCAGACCAGGTAAGGATGGCTGTTTCCTTCCCTGAAGGGCCATGGTGAACCTGATCGGTTTTCCCAACAATTAGCAATAGATTCATGGTCATCATTAGACTCTTAAGTCCAGATTCATTTTTACTATTGAATTCAAATTCCACCATCTGTAATGGCAGGATTCGAACCCAGAACATTCAAAACATCATCTGAATCTTTGGATAATACCAGTAGGCCATCGCCTCCCTAGTAAAATGCTGAACCTGGACTAACCCCCGCTGTTGCATAACGGCATAAGAATCTGAAAGGGGTAATATTGAGGAGTGCCTTAAGCAGCACCCACTATGAGGATATTGTATGTTCCTGTGGAAAAACACCTCTGACTCTTGAAGGAGTAAGACCCACCATCCAGGTTCTCCTCATTGTCCCTGTCACAATGTCTAACTTGTCAGCATAACTTGTACATAGTTAATAATTTAAATTAAACTCATCTTCTTTAAGATAAGAACTTCTTCCCATGAGACTAGCAAGTGGTTCTCCTCTGCCACACCAGGCCAAGCAGACCCTGTAAAGAAATTGTTGGCAGCAAACCTGTCCCACGACAGCAAATAGTGTAGAAAGCCTCCTGCAACAAGATGGTCTGTGACAAGGATTGCTCAGACAACACCCAGCCCTCATTTATTGTGCAGATTACTTCAATATTGTCACCAATCATTATGGGTAGCTTTCCCCCGCATTCATCTATTTTAAGTCACTGCAACTATTCCAGTGTGATCCTGACTCCCACAGTATCACCATTCTGAGTAAATTCAATTGACAATAACATGCCTGGCGAGGGGGGTCAGGTAGTGGCTGTATATAAAGCATTATCATTCAAGGGTGACCAAATAATTTGTGAGCACACCACAAATGGAAATATTTTAATCAATGGTGAACCTCATTACTTAATCAACTATGTGAGTTCTGGTGCACCACTATGTACAGTTAGCAATGACACTTGACCAAACAGGAGAGCTGATTAGAGGCAAGTCACTCTCTACAAGACAGCCTGGGCTGTCATTGCCTTGCAGTTGACTGAAGGACAGTACAGGCTTGGAAGCTAATTGCTCTATGCTCAGTTGCTTATAGAGGAAGGCCTACAGGAAAGGGGCCAATACGTGTCAAAAGAACTGCAAAATAACGTATTTGTCTTCATAACTGTTAATTATTTTGAAGATTATATGTCACTGTTGTTGTGTGAAAGTTTGGTCAGCATAGAATCATTCAGAGTGCCAAAGAATATATGTCAGATGATATTTTTGCCATTTGGCCTAAAATTAGCAAAGAGAGAGGAAATTACAGGTAGTTCTGGGATAACACATGTTCCAGCAGTGTGATTTGGGTATAACGTTGCTGAAGAATTAGTGAACGGTATCTTAGAGAACGCTTACCTCTGTTTGCAATAGCACGATTCCAGTGGGGTTCGGTTTGTGTGCTGCATTCTGCTCCTGCGCGATGTCAGCGCTGGTTTCTGTGCCGTTCTGTGCATGCGCTGAGTTCAGCTGCTGACAGAGCAGCTTTCTGTGAGAGGTACTGTACAGAGAGTAGCTTGCTTACATTTTTTACATGTGTTGTGTTAAATTTACTTTTGTTTCGCTAATAGATAAGTGATTTCAACCTTCATTCAGGCTGTCTATACTTCGTGTTTCACTTTTGGGTGATTATTGAGTGATCATAAGTGATATTGTTTGTTGGTCAGCCCTTAACCCCACTTTTCCCATAGGCCTCATTGTTGTATTAAGTGATTTTTTATTAAGTGAGGTTTCGCTGTAACGCAACTACAGCATTATAGGAGAACTACCTGTATAGCACAAAGTATTCAATGTGAAATTAATAATTAAGTTTATAACGTAGCCAAAGTATCAAAGTAAAAATTCAAATCAACTAAAAATTGCCAGTTACTATGCTTTAAGATAGCTCAACAAATTAATAATCTCTACAATGTCTGACACCTTCTTTACCCTCCCCTTCATGTGCACTTGAACTGTCTCTCTCTTTCTCTCTCGTGTTCTCTCTCGCGCTCTCTGCCTTTCAACACTCCCCCTCTCTCTCTCTCACTCACAGCAGGAAGGCTTAGTTATTGCACCTATTGAGTATTTGAGTGATAGCAACATTGAGTAAGGCACATGCAGAATAATTGTTTGATTGTGCAGCCCAGCTTGAATGTTCATATAACTAAAAGGAATTGAGACAGATTTTAGTGAGATCACCAAAAGAGGAATTAAAGCTCAAGAGGGCACAATTGCTGCAATGTACCTGAATACTCCCACACCCACACCAGGAGACAAATCCAGTTTGAAAAGGAACATCCTTTTTTCAAGATACACTCAAGTTCCACAACTGTTCCAGAATTACATTTAATTGTAATCTGAAGTTTTCCGTCATTTCACAGCTGGAATTCAATTGTTGTTAATGTAGATTCTCTAAATTATCAAGTGCCTTCCTGCTTCAAACTTTCCGTGCAAAGCTGTCTTAGAACGTTTCATGGGGCCTGTGGAAATCATTGAGAAGGCCAGCAAATAGTCAGTCAGGAACAGCAGGAGAGGAGGTAAATACATTCAGCATGAGGCTTGGAACCTTGCACGCAGCCTCATTGATGCGTTGCCACTAAAAACGGCAGAAACAAATACATGTTCTGTTCTCTTTTCTGGGAATTTTTCAATTTGGTTTCAGTAAATGGCTTTTGAGTAGCTCCCCAATTGTCACGGGTTGTCTTAAATCCATGGGTCCTGCTTGTCTATCCAGCCCGTTGAGAAGTGACTTCCACAAGGTGAGCAGCCTGTGGATCAGCCAATGTTCCCAGCAGGCTGTACGCCCTGAGAGCCGCACAGTAACCGAGCTTCCATACGCATCATGCACCTAAGGCAACCCTTTCAATCATCAGGCATGCACTGCTCAGGAAAAATAACACACTCTGAAGTAAATTGTACGCACTTCCCAAAGAAATTGTAGAGGCGTCTAGATCAACTAAATTTGGTGCAAATCTAATTCTTTCATAGGATATGGACATCACTGGCAAGGCCAGTGCTGCCCGTGTGTGCTTTCCCCTGAATTGAGTGGCTTGCTGGGCCATTTCAAAGGGCAGTTAAGAGTCAACCACGTTGCTGTGGGTATGGAGTCACACAGAGGCCAGTGCAGGTAAGGGCAGCAGCTTTTTGGGTGGAAAGGACTGAGACAGTTGGGTTTTTACGAGAATCATGGTGTCAGTAACTGGGAGGGGCCGTCAATTCCAGATTTCTGAATTGAATTTGAAATCCGCCAGCTGCTGTGGTGGCATTTGATTGTTTGTTCTTGAAGCATTAGCCTGGGCCCCTGGATTACTGGTCTGCTGAGATCACCACTACCCCACCATCTCCCCAGTTTGTGGGGCTGTGAAATGCATGCACTGAATTGTGCCTGAGTTCTCGATGCACGCTCCCATCTAATTTGTACACTTAGGAGCAAATGTAGAAATGACATCAACAGTGCACAACTGTGTGTAGGATTTCAGATCCCAGGAGCTGAAAATATGTGGCTCTGTTCATTTGAGTATTCCACAGCTCATCTGCGAGACTCACACATGAATTTGTTTGATGACTAGCTGTTCAAAATCCACTGCAACGGCCCCTTTGCCCAATACATTCGCTAGTTTGACTCAATGCAAAAGCTTTGTAATTCAGTCCACCTTAATAGTGCAGGGCAGGCAGGATTTCAACGATTTTGTTATATTCTGGAATGTGGTGGCTGCATTAGCTACTGCTGTGGAGCGATTGTTCAGCCCTGACAGGAAAAAAATACATTGTGGATTTATATAGTTACTTAAATTATTTAAAGCGGCATCTGTAACTGAATGAATAATTTATCTCTCAAAAAAAACCAGCTGTGTTGTGCATTAGTTTAATATTTATTTCAATAGGCCGCGCTCTGCATGTTTTATTAGCAGCAGGGTCAGATCTGAAAGTGGGGGGTTCCTTCGTGAAGTCACAGAACCTATTTTGTCCTTGTTGCTGACTGTGTTTCCAGTTGCTGCTGTCAGCTATTGAGTGTTCTTGCACTGATTGAAATTCTACTCTGCCAAATCTCACGTTTTGTTGCTGAAGACCAGAAAAAACATGAACAGGACTAGGAGTGGGCCATTCGGTCCCTCAGGCCTGTTCTGCTATACAGTAGGAGTGATCAAAAATCTAGATATCTCAGCCTTGTACATACACAAGAACTCTGTCCCCATAGCTCTCTGTGGCAAGGAGTTCCAAAGGTACTCAATCCTCGGTGTGAAGAAATTCCTCCTCATCTCAGTCTTAAATTGGCCCCCAGCTTTATTCTGAGACTACCCTGAAGAGGAACTCTCTGGATATCTGCACTGCTAGTTCCAAATGTGGACCTGGCACTGTGAACTTGTACAGAGAGTCTCAACTTGTCAGAGAGTAATAGAGGTACTATAAATTATGGAGCCTGGAGACTAGGCCCAATTCAAGGTTCTTTCACATTCCACTGGAAATGGTTCATTGGAGGCAATGTTGGAAGTAGCAGTCGGTAAATCATTTTGCAAGGCTTACATGGGCCAATCAGTTGGTGCAGTGCAGTATTTTAGTTCTCCAGCAGAGAGATTGTCCTCAATTGGATGAAACCAAGACTACCACCATCCAGCCTGGAGTAATCAGTGCTCATGCAACCATTTGTGGAGTGGATAACTGCATCCACTAGAAAGGTAGGTCAGTGTTGGCTCAGTCAAGTGTTTTTTTTTAAAGTTGGAGGAACAACACCTCCTCTTCTGCCTGGGTAGCCTACAGCCTGGAGGATTCAACATTGAGTTCTCCAATTTCAAAAACCTTCCTTCCCATCCCCCGACTCCCTTCCCAGCCCCTCCCCCTCCCTTCCATTGCTCCCTGCCACCAACCGAATTCATTCCTCCCATTGACCAACCAGATCGTACCGTCTACCTGTCTTCACCCATCCCTACTTCACCACCCTGCCCCACCTTCTTTATCTGCAGCTCCGCCCACACCCAACCCCAGCCCTGAAGGAGGGTTACACCTGAAATGTTGACTTCTCCACCTCCTGATGCTGCCTGGCCTGCTGTGTTCTTCTAGCCTCCTGCTTGTCGACAAGTGTTTTCTCTGAGCCACTTTGAAATAGCCCATTGGATATCCTATCTTATACTGGTTCTGCCACTGGAAAATTAATAATATAAGGAAGTTCAGCAAGTGGTTGTAATTCGATTAATTACAGAGTGGAAACAGGCCCTTCGGCCCAACAAGTCCACACCGCCCCGCCGAAGCACAACCCACCCATACTCCTACATTTACCCCTTACCTAACACTATGGGCAATTTAGCATGGCCAATTCACCTGACCTGCACATCTTTGGACTGTGGGAGGAAACCGGAGCACCCGGAGGAAACCCACACCGACACGGGGAGAACGTGCGAACTCCACACAGTCAGTTGCCTGAGGCGGGAATTGAACCCGGGTCTCACTGCTGTGAGGCAGCAGTGCTAACCACTGTGCCACCGTGCCGCCCACTCTGTAATTCAGAACAGAGGATCAGTGAGGGAGAGGGAGCAGGGAGGCAGCAAGGCAAATTGGAAGGAAGAGTGATGATGATGAAATTATTTCACTGGGCCACAGAGAGCAAGAAGGGTTGGTTAATGAAGTGGAATAGAGACTACAGAACCTAGTTGGTAGGACCATTCTGGGTTATTGATGTATTGGTAGGGAAGCAGATTTTTGCAAGTGTTTTTCATTTAATCCACTTGCAATTGGGCCACATAAGGCTTTCTCCAAGAAAGAAACGACGAACAAATAGAAAAGAAATCTATCTGTAAAATGACAAAGGGGGAAAAGATTAGTCAAAGTACGAGAGAATTGACAAAAAAAAGCTGCATAAAGCCCATAAGTGGTTTCCTTGAATTGTCGTGTTCATTCTGCATTGCTGACTGAGGAGGGTTGCTATGGATACAAGGAGCAAGTGGAAACCAAATGAATGGACGGGGTGAATTTAAAAAAATACATTTTTTGGAAAAGCTAAAGAAAAAATTGATTACGGCTTGGGATTTTATGGGTCATTACATAAGTGAGTGAAACGGTCCAATACAGGGAGCTTGTGAGTGACTATTAGACAATGCCATTTTGTTGTCAGAAAGCTCTTTGATTACATCCATCAGGATTATGGGCACATTATTTGTAAAGAATACAGAATCATTAAGCCTGCTGATCAAAACAAAAGACCAAAGAATTATTGAGGCTGGGAGTCAGAAACAAAATCAAAGATTGCTGGAAAATCTCGGCAGGTCAGGAAGCATCTGTGGAGAGAAAGCAGAGGTAATGTTTTGGAACCAGTGACCCTTCATCAGAAGCCTGTTAGCGTTTGAGGCTGAGGCCTGACCCTTGCTTCACACGGATGAACTGGAGGTCCAATATAGATGTGGAGTGTTCAGGTTGTGGAGGAGTTGCACTCAAGCAGCCAGTGAAGAAGACAGCAATCGTTGGAACAAAGCTTCCAGATGGATGCAACAGTAATTTACTGAATGAGATTAATCCAATGATCCAGAAACATTGAAAGGTTTTGCAGGCTTAGAAAGCGAAAAACTATTTGTTCTGGCGGGTCATTGAAGAATGAGGGAAGGTGAGCATAGAATTACAGCTACATCAATTAGTTTGCAAATGAAGGAGAACTTCCACACAAAGAATAGAGAAAACCCTTACCCCCGAAGTTTATGCAGCGGATCGGCGCTTTCGAGATTGAATCAATCAGTTTAAGAAATATGAAGTAAATGTCTGTAAGTGGAAGGGCTTTTGCCTGAAACATCAATTCTCCTGTTCCTCGGATGCTACCTGACCTGCTGTACTTTTCCAGCACCGCACTCTCGACTCTGATCGCCAGCATCTGCAGTCCTCACTTTGTCTGTTAGTGGAATTGAAGCACAGATCTCGTTGAGTGGTGGAGCTGGCTGAAAGGGTTGTATGATCTATTTGTACTATGTTCAAACAAAAAAAAATTGTCAATCTAAACTGCTGTGTTCAGATACACATGAGACTTTTAATCATTGCCACAGAGACATAACAACTGCAAAGACTTTCATATGTTATTATTGTTGATTGGGAACATTTTCCAATTGATCCAGTGAGATGTTAGCCAGGATGGTGTTGTTAACACCACCCTACCCATGAGGGTGTCTGATTCGGGGGGGATTGGTTCTTACTGCAATGTGACTGAGTCGTTGACCAGTATCATGTCTGATGTAAAGAACTGGCCAGAGGTGGCAAGGAATCAATGGAAAATCTTTCAGCTGGTAAAAGGTAAGTGGCAAATGTAGGGGCAAAAATGTTGCTATTCCTTACAAAGATCTTGTTCAAGCTTTTACAAAGGTTATTTGAAAACCAGATAACTACAAGTATCTGACTGGCATAAGTAACGCAGTTAAGGAATCTAGGTACGTGGCCAAGCGATGAAGATGAGCAACACTCCAACCTTTTGATAATTGAAATGAAGCTCATGCAGAATATGTTGGTGTTAAAGAAGATACACCATTTGCAATTGCACATCACCATCATTCTAGGCCTATATTACTATATATTTGGAAGAAAATAGAATAAAACTCACAGATTAAGCTTTACATTTGCATTGGCAACATCTCACAGCACATGAGTATCATGGTTTCTTCAATAAAGACTATCACCAGCGATTCCTGTCTCTCCCACCTCCACTTTGAAGCCATATTAATTCCTAATTACTAAAATAGATGGACCCCTTTGGAAAAGTGAGGGAGATGCAAACCCTGAGAAACAAGCCTGCAAGAAGGCACTCCATTTGGTGTTCTGGAAAGTGGCTATCTCTAGCAGTTGATAGTTTTATGAGTTGTGTATCCAATTCCTGAGCATTGACCCAGCAGTTAGAAGCTTTCCCATTTGCACTGCCTCTCTAAAGACTGGGGCTGTCTCCAGATACAGATGAGAAATGGTAAGTTCCCAGGTCAGCTGAGGATTTTCTCTGATGGAGAAGTGGACATAGGCAGGTGTGTGTACTGAAAGAAAAACTCCATTTACATGGAATGCACCAAATGTGCTTGGCTTCTTGTAAGGCACACCATATGAGAAACACGTGAACAATCATCCAAGTGGATCTGGCAGGCACCCAAGTCTTCCGTGGTGCCAGCATCCAGGTATAGGCCAATGTGTGCAGAATAGGCCAGGTGTAATGCTGCTGTACCAGTCGATGATGGCAGCCTCAATCCAGGAGCCCAGATGGCTGCCCAGGATCATGTCTATTTGGCTGAGAATCCTGTGCTTCCTGCCAGATTTACAGAGGAGCTTGACAGAGTCGTCCCTACTGATCCCATCTCTCTCAGAAATATTTGAAACAAGCCTTGAAATTTCTTGTTAAAAAGCAATCTGGCTATTCTAGATAGATCTTTTATGTTTTAAAAAAACATCCTGCATTGGGGGTAGTGCCAGCCCAAGATTGGTCTCAACCAATAAATGTCTGCCAGGGCCCAGCTGGTTCAGATGGTTAGATGGCTGGTTTGTGATGCTGAGTCATAACAACAGCTCGGGTTCAATTCTGAATTGGTCAAAGTCACCATGAAGGCCCCACTCTCTAAAACTCACTCCTCCTCTCTTGAGGCACGCTGACCCTCGGCTAAACTCACGAGCAGTTATTTCTTTCTGATGACAGAGCAGCTTAAGGTCCTCTGGAACTAAGGCAATTTCCCCTCCGAATGGCTGCCATTGTGACTGAGTAGTTAATTTCCCCAACAGTTAGTCACACTGTATAACAGATTGTAAGTCACTACTCCCACAGTATCAATGCAGGTGGTTTGACGTCTGATGGCGAGAACAGAAAAATTGCAAGAATCTTTTATTTGGAAAGAAAGACTTATATTTCTCAAATGCCCTTTGAGACATCCCAAAACTTTTTACAGCCAGTGAAATTCTTTTGAAGCTGCACACACTGTTGCAATACCAGAAATGCAACAGCCAACTTGCACACAGCAACGGGCTCACAAGCAGAAATGGAATAATGGCAAAGGTGATCTGTTTTAGTGATGTTGTTTGAGGGATAGATAAATATTTATGAATTTGTCGTGTGGAGTCGTGAACATGCATTTTTCAAGGGCTGAAGTTCTGGCCCGAATGTGTCCCTGAGTGTACAGGGTCCACAGTGGGGAGTATCAGGTCTATCTTGTCAATCGAAGGACTCTTAGTAGTGAGAGAAGCAGCAGAAAGAGCTCCACGTTCAGCAGTGAATAACTGAGCACTTTATGGGCAGGGAGTGGGAGAGGGTGATCAAACTTTGATTGCAGGAAATGCAGCGGTCATTTCAAAATTTCATCGCTGGCTTCTTTTAATTGAGGCTAATTGCCATCTCACTGACCACAAGAACTGAAGCAGAAATTTTCCTGTCATTTGTGCCACTCATAAAAACCACTCATAAAAATGTTCTCTGATGGTTCAGCTTCCTGGGGCTTTGGGTTTCCAGGTTGCTGCAGGATTAGTTCTAGTGAATTAAACCAGCAGTGATTCTCTGCTGTCGAAATTCTGACTGGTTTAGGCTGCATTAGACAGGCCTGGCAGCAGGAATGTAGGGTGAAAGGAGCTCCAGCATTCTTGAGTCAGATTGTCATCACCACATTAGACAGTATCTCCAGCAGTGGTGAGCCAGGCTAAATGTGACTTAGTTCAGCAATAATCCTGTGCAGTTTAGAGGCAGGTCTGGCAGCTTCTGTGGAGAAAGGAACAGAATTAATAGTTTGGGTCCGGAATGATCCTTCTTCTGCTGAGAAAGGTTATTTGGTGATTCCAAAGGTGGCTACAGAGGTAGGTTTTGAAATGATGATGTTGGAGGGACCCATCCAGACTGGATGTTGGCAGATCCCAACAAATTCAAGACCCCAACCTCCCACTGCTGTTGCTGCTTGTTCATGTATTTCCTCTCAACTGAACTGAGGCTATGTAATTATCATTTTCTGTTTGACTGATCACATTAATAAGAGCAACTCTCGTGACCAGCCGACAATTTAGCCCATGTGTTACATTATTGTCAGATTGATTTTCCCAATTATTGGATCCTGAATTATGGGTTTGTTTTGCTCTCAACCGAAATTCCTTTGTTTCCTTTTCTGCCCTCACCATCGGCAACATTTTCCATTCATTTTCCATAAGCTATCTTCCTCTGGCCTTTTGCTGCTAGGAGATGGGTGGTTGTCATGGCAACACAGCTTCTAAGATGCCTGGCGTCTCCCAGATTGGTGCATCTTTGCTGAACTGCTTTCAGGATTAATTTTACTGTGCATTGAGATACAAAGAGGCTGTCTGTTGTACCAGTTAATGTTTTTTTTGTGGTTGATGGAGAGGTAGTTTGTGGGAGGGAAATGGGAGGGTCTGCAGCAAGCTTTGATACCATATTTTACCATCACAAGAATTCCACGTCCAGTAGTTCTATTCAGACAGATCAGAGAAATACTGAGTCTGCTTGTTACTGAGGCAGTACAATGCAGACTCAGCTTGTCATACGCTCATATTTCAGCACAATTGTGAGACAGCAATGAGGTGCCTTCAGAGGAAAGCTTTAATTAGAATAGATTATCTTCTAGGATCAATCCTGAGGATACTCTTTTTGCAGCAGGAATTGAAATGACAATTGACCCTCACATATTGGCCTGGTTCCTCGCTGGCAACAATTCTAAGAAAGATATAAATCATTGTATATTGGATGCTGCAGACCCTGCCTAAATGGAAAATATAACTTCCAGTTGTGTGTGTTAAATTATTCACAACAGCAAGTGATATTGAGGCAGGAGGCATTTAGCAATGGCCCATGTCCTTCACTTTATGACATTTTTGGGCTGTTCAGAAGATCTGCTGGTTGGACCTCAGTTGTAACGGTTCAGCCTTTGTTTCTCCTAGTGAGAGCAAGGGGATCTTTCCCGATGAATCTAAATCTGTTGGGCCCTACAGTTCCTTTGCATTGTGAAGCCCTCTCGATCAAGCTGGATGTCCTGAGAGGTTATATTTGCCAGTCCAGCTTCTCCTTTGATGTTATATGAAAGGTTTAGTTACCAGAGTTAGTTATTTACCTTTTAAAGCAGTATCTTTGTTCTCCAGCACTCTGCTGTGACCAAAATACAGCCATATTACCCTCTCTATCAACAAAGGAAACTACTGCAGACTGCTCCCTTACTCACCATTTGGTATCCTGACTGAGCTCCCATGAGCTTAGTTAAAGTCCTATCTCGAATATAAAACAAGATGATAGTGGGTGTTGGAAGCCAATCTTCTCAGCTCCTTCTTCAATGATTTTCCCTTCACTGTAAGATGAGAAGTGGGGATGTTAGAGGATGTTTACACACTGTTCGATAGCATTCACAGCACCTCGAGTACCTGAAGCCATCCATGTCTGCCTGCATCAAAACTTGTACAACATTCAGGCATGGGCTGACAATTGTCAAGTAATTGCATCACAAGTGCCAGGCATCACCAAGGAAGAATCTGAGCATCTCCCATGTGTCTTGTGGCATTCCCAAGCCACATGCTTGAGAATACCACTGTCCAGAAAATGACCTGAAACAACCAATCAATAGTGTGATTACAAGTGCAGGGTATAGTTGGGAATTGTGTGGTGACTAATTCATCTCCTGACTCCCCAGAGCATGAAATGGTGGAATACTGTCCACTTGGCTGGATGATAAGTTCCAATAACACTTTGGAACTTCAAGAAGCTCAGTACCATCCAAAGCAAAACAGCTCATTTATATGGCACCCTATCCACCACCCTAAACATTCACCTCTTCCAAACAGATGACAGCAGTCTGTAATTTACCAGATGCACTGCACCAACTCACCAAGGTTTCTTCTAAACCCATGACCTCCACCACCAAGAAGGATGCAGACTCCAGCAAGCTCAGCTCCAAGTCACAGACCAGGGGAATTTGGAACAAGATTACCACTTCTTCAATGATGGAGGGCCAAAATTCAGGATCTGCCTTTCTCTATGAACACTAGAAGAGCAGTTCAAAAAGGCAACTCACCACCACTTTCTTGGAGGCAGTTGAGGATGGCCAATAAAAGCTGGGCGTGCACTGACCCCACCTTCTTAGCACACTACCTCAGTGACCTTTCTTCTACACTATACACTGACTCAGCTATCCGGCATGTTCCCTTCGTGAACTCCTCTGACCCAAGTGCAGTGCAGCCAGCTCCCAGTGCTTAAGAAACAGAAATAACTCCACAGAGGCCGGTATCCCATCACCAAGGTACCCTTTATTTATATATGAAAAGTCCTTGACACTGATCCAGCTCCCTCAGTGCCGGCCCTGAATCAACAGGATGTCTGACACTCCTGTTTATAGCTGTCAGCCAGGGATCCCTGATTGGGCCTGGTTATCTGGTTGAATCAGAGAACTCATTCTATGAGATGAATTTGGCTGACCTTGTTATAGTCACTCCTTCTCTAAATCATAGGACTTGAGCCGGTTCTTCATTTTTAAAGTTCCTCCTGGGGTGTTTTAGCACCAGATCAGGTTCCTCTGACTCTGCCTCAGACATGGGCAACGTGTAACACACAGTAGCTCAACTCTAACACCTGGAACGTCTCGAAAGAAATTCATTCTCTTCTTCAGGCGGCAAAGGCATTGAGGAGTGACATCTGCTGTGTCCATCTGAGATTCTGGGGTCTTTTCAACGCTTGATGGAGAGGGAGAACCCACGGATTCCAAAGGCCTTTCCGACTGTTCCGAGGAACTGGGCACGTTTTTCTCCCATGCAAATTTGCGAGTTTGCAGCTTTTGTATGGTTATGTCCTTTGCACATGACCATTGCACCTACCCAAACTTTGTACAACACAGAACCTGACTTCACTTCGACTATGTCTCTTACCCATGCAGGGCCATTCCCATGGTTCCTGCACCAAACTTCGTCCCCTGAAGTAAGCTGTCTCTCTCGCTTAGCAGAGTCTTGTGTCCGGCATTGGTGTTAGATCAAAATAGAATAGAATAGCCATTATTGTCACGTGCACTTGAATGAGTGCAGTGAAAAATTTGTAATGTCACCTCGGTACCATCTTGGGTACAACGTACCAAGGTACAGATACTTTAAGTATTGTCACAGAACTGGAATAATAATAGAAAATGATTAGCATGGGAAAACAGACCTTAAAAGTCCAGAATGAGAATAAAAGTGTCTTTAAAGTACTCAAGTTATAGTCCTTTCCCAACATGAGTCCATACCCCCCCAGGCTTCAGAACACAAGGCAGCACTGCCTCTGTCCAGCTCCGGGACTCGGCCTGTGCTCACTCTCCTGCCTCTCTGGGTTGTAGCCACGACTGGCTTTGCTCCCCGTTCCAGGACTTGCCCCTAGCTCACTCTCCTGCCGCTCTGTGCTCTGGCCACAACTCACCTTCATCTCACCTCCATTCTCCAGGTAGGGTAGGGTAGTTTAAGAAATTACAAGTTGGTGGGAGTAGAGGGAAAGAAAAACTACTGCAAAGAGGAAAGAAAAGAAAAAGGAACTGGCAAACAGAGGAGCTCCAACTGGAGTGTCTTACTCTGCCGCCATCTTGAACTTGAATTGGAAGTGAACACTATCACCTCCAAGTTCCCTCTAGATCTCACACCCTCCTGACTTGTCTAACATCCAGTCATTGAAAGGCTAATAATATCCAATGCTGAATTCACACTGAATAAAGTGACATGCTCAGATCTTGGTATATCATTTGGCTGGAATTTCTCATCTGCAAATCCGCTTCTAACATGCTTTTGTAGAATCAAGGAATAGAACAGCTGCTCCTTAGGATCTCTCCTACCATTTGTAATGCCGTTTTATCCTACTCAACCCCTCCCCAAGGTTTATAGCTTGCTTTCAAAGTTTGGACCGCTCTTTTTGCCAGACCATTGGATGATGGATGATATGGAGCTGTCCTTGTATGCCAAATGCCATTCGACTCTGGGAAAAATTCCTGGCCAATAAGTGATGGCACATTATCTGTGACCAACACTTCCGAGAGGCCATGCATTGCAAAAGGTGTGCGCAGTTTTTCTCTCATCCTCACACTGTTTGACGAATGAACTCTGTGTATGTCCAGCCACTTTGAATGGGTGTCCACAATGACTAAGAACACTGAGCCCATCGAAGGACCTGCATAGTCAATGTGTCACTGAGTCGAGGGCTAACCCGGCCATTCCCACAAATATTGGGAAGCTGCTAGCGGTAATTTATGTCCGGGTTGGTACTGCTCCACCAATACAGTATGTCGGCGTCCAATCCTGGCCACCAGACATAACTTCTTGCCAACATCTTCATTTTGGGAACCCCAGGAAGACCCTGATGGAGTTCAATCAGTACCTGGCAGCGATTGTTGCTCAGGACAATCACTCTTGTTTCCTGTAATAATATGCCTCCTTGACCATGATGCGGTCTCTCTGGGCCTACAAAGGTTTCAGTTCTGGTTGTGATGGTCCCTTGGTTTCCCCCATCACCACCAGCTGGTTCAGTTTTGCCAGGGCCAGATCTTTCTGCGTCCAAAGTCTGATATTGCCAGCTGTGACTGGAAATGTGTGCAGAAAATATAAAAGCATTACAGAACTCTTCCAGTGGTGGTACGAGCAGCAGTGTATCTGCCAGTGGGAGGTGGCTCAATGCATCTGCATTTGCTACTTGGCCTCCCTGATAGTGTTCCAACTTGTATTTAGATGCACTTAGTATTAGTGCCCATTGCTGAATTCGGCCTGAAACTGTGGGTGACGCTGCCTTGTCCTCTTTAAGTAGGATCCAGCAGGGGTTTGTGGTCCATTATTAATACAAGTTTAGGTCTCTAAAGGGATTGGTAGAACTTGCTGACTCCAAATGTACCCACCAAACTTTCCTTTTCTATCTGGGCATATTTACACTCTGCATTAGCCAAACTGCTATATGCGCGTGCTGTTGGGCGTTCCTCCCCATTGAACCACCTATGATCTAATACTACCCTGATGCCGTACTGGCATTGCATGCCAATACCAGATCTCGCTTTGGATCAGTGTGCTAACAGTTTAGAGGATGATAGCTGTTTCTTCATTTCACTGAAAGTTATGGCTTGGCTGCACAACCATTTCAAGGGCAACGCTTTTTTAAGAGTTGATGCAAAGGTGCCAGGATTGACGCCAGGCTAGGCATGAACTTTCTATAATAATCCACCAGTCGAAGGAAAGAACTAAGCTCTGGTACAGACAAGAGGGCCAGTGTACCTTTGATCACCCTCACTTTATCTTCCAAAAGGTATAATCTGTTGGTTATACAGGTAGACTGTAGCATATGTAGCTCACTTGGGGTGCCTGCAACATGCATTTTTCCATCCTAAGGCATACACCCACCTGGGAGAAACATCAAAGGACTATGTCCAAGTTTTCTAAGTGCTCCTTATTGGTCTTCCCAGTTATTAACATGTCATCCAGATAAATGGCAATGTGGGGTAGACCTTGTAAAATGTTCTCATCGTCCACTGAGATGTTGCACACGCTGATACCCCAAATGACAGTCTCGTATATTGTACAAACCCTTATGGGTATTAATTGTAGCATGCTTCTGGGAATCCTTATCAAACTGTAGTTGCAGGGACACATGGCTCATGTCCAGCTTCATGAAGGATAGGCCCTCCTGCAAGCTTTGCATTTAAATCCTCTTGCAGGGGATTGGTATTTAAGCCGCTGCAAAAAGTGGTTTACAATTTGTTTGAAATCCCCAAAAAAATCAAACCGACCTGTCGGGCTTCACAATCGGTGCGACCTGTGCTGCCCATTCCGCAAACCAGACTGGTTTGATGATTCCTTCACTTTCCAGCCTCCTGATTTCTGCCTCCACTTTTGCCGGTAAGGTGAATGGCACAGGGCGGGCCTTGCAGAAGTGTGCAATTGCTTCCTGGTCAACATGCAAGGTGGCCTTGGCCTCTTTGATAGACCCTAGACCTTCCTGGAAGACCTTTGGTTATTCTATTAGGACTTCACTCAGCTAGCCACTTTCTATTCAAAAATTGTTAAGCCAAACAAGGTGAATCTTGCTCAACCGATCAAGCATGGGCCTGAGCCTTTTACTACAATCAGTGGTAATTAAACCAGTTGCTTCTCATTACAGAATGGAATCAAAACTGTGTTCTTAATCTGTAAAGATTCTCCAGTGTAGGTTCTCAGTCTCGCTGAGATCTTGCACAAACTTAAGGATCAGAGTCCAGCGCGAATTTTGTTAAAGACTAGTTCTGCAATCACTGAAATAGCTGCACCGGTATCGACCTCCATTGGAACTGGGTGACCATTTAACCAGTCATTTATTTTGATTGGTTCTGATTTGGATATTGCTAAGCAATTTAACTGTTCCAAACCAGGTATGGATGGACTTTCTAACGTGTGCTGTCTCCTGGATACCAGCCTATGTGTTCTCTTACTCAGTTCAGGTCCAGTGGGACTGTCTTTGCTGTTTCGCATCCGCGTATTGGCAGCAATTACAAAAGCTTGCTGGCCCAGATCCTGAAGAAAATTTAAACCATTTGACCGAGGCTTGGCTTTGCTTTGGGGTGTTTTTATGGACTGTCCTGAGTGCCGCTGTTCAAGATATGTTCTGAGTGAGGCTATGCAATTCATTTCACACAAGTGGTGTTCCCCAAGCTCCGTCGACTGATGAGGCTGGCCACTTGTGTTGGAATACCCTGTAACCCATGCTTCACTTGCTGCATTTTCTAATAACAAAGCCAGTTGTAATGCCTGCTTGGAGTCCAGTTGGGCTTCAGCTAGTAGGTGCTTTTGCATGGTTACATCATTAATCCCACATACCAAACAATCTCTCAGCATCCTATTGCAGATTAAACCAAAGTCAGAAACTTCTGCTTGTTGCCTTAATCTAATCAAAAATCCCGCTATGGATTCCCCTGATTCTCGAACTGCCAAGTAAAACCGATAGAGTCTCAGAATTAGAGGAGGCTTAGAGCCGTAGTATTCCTTCTGTCAACTTGAAAGATTTTAGTTTCTGGTGCCTCAGGGAAAGTTAGGCTCCTAATACCTGAAAAAGCAGCGGGTCCACAAGCTGTCAGGTGAATTACTCATTGCTTTTCATCTACCCCAATGTAATTTTCTCAGAAAAAGATAACACATTCTTTCCACATACTGGGCCCGGTCTTCGATGGCAAGATTGAACGAGTCAAGCTTCCCAAACAGTGGCATGATGCCAGAAATGTTTTAAAGTTTCCAACGCCTGTTTCTGTCCTGGTGCCTATTCTGAGCTTGCACTGAACTCCTGGGTTCCACCTTGTAGCTGAAGTTGGTCAGTGCAGGCAGTGCACCAATTAACTTCTGCCACTAGATGGCACTTGATCAATTAAAACTTCATCAGGTGAGTAATTTTAACAGGTAACTGTATTTACGTTTACTTTCTATTTCTTCACTGTTTTCAAATGTATTAACTTTAAAGGTTATTTTACTTACATGTGTAGGCATTTGGGAATGTGCACTATTTAAACTTAATAAGTCATTTTCAGTGGAGAAATAATCTGAAGTACCAAACTGTAGAGTGTTTGCTTAATATGTATTTTGCAAATTATTTCAGCTTGGAATACACGTATCGGTGTAGTATGTGCATTGTTGTTTCTGAACAACACGTGACTGGAGGAACCCAAATCTGGCTTTATCAGTGATCGCAATGGGAAACCGGTGCCTCACGTAAAGCTACAGAGCCACCCCTCCCCACGACCAAGTCTGTTAGGCCTTCTCTCCCTAGCCCTCAGCTCTCCTCTGTCTTCACCTCACCCCACACCAGTCTTAGCATTCACCTTCAGATGGAGTCACAGTGAGAAAACATTTGGGAAGCTCTGATGTAATGTTTTGATCACACAACTGAATAGCACTGATGCGCTAACAACCAATAGCCCAGTATACTCATGCTCAGTGTTGTCGTGACTCTCCTAGTTTGAGAACTCCTTCCCAGTGTTTCACAGTAAGTGTAACGACAGCACTGATACAGAGAGCTGTCTAATCTGTTTGGAAGCACTGATTATGATTAGATTACTTACAGTCCAAAGATGTGCAGGTCAGGTGAATTGGCCATGCTAAGTTGCCCATGGTGTTAGGTAAGGGGTAAATGGAGGGGTATGGGTGGGTTACGCTTCGGTGGGTTGGTGTGGACTTGTTGGGCCGAAGGGCCTGTTTCCACACTGTAATGTAATCTTACAGTGTGGAAACAGGCCCTTCGGCCCAACAAGTCCACACCGACCCTCCGAAGAGGAGCAACCCACCCAGACCCATTCCCCTATGTTTACCCCTTCAACTAACACTATGGCCAATTCACCTCACCTGTACATTTTTGGACTGTGGGAGGAAACCGGAGCACCTGGAGGAAACCCACGCAGACACAGGGAGAGTGTGCAAACTCCACACAGACGGTTGCCTGAGGTGGGACTTGAACGCGGGTCTCTGGCACTGTGAGGCAGCAGTGCTAACCACTGTGCCACCGTTCCGCTCATGCATATTTTGACTGGAATAATTCTGACCTCCTTCTCTGCACTGATTAACTTAACACTTCATGGTGGTCTCAGTCACCTCCTGACTCCTTCTCTGCTACTGTTAGAATCTGATGTAAATTGAGCAGAGAAACTGGGTGTGAGGGAAATGTGGGACAGGAAGAGATTACTGCAAAAAGAGGGCAGGTGTGAGTTGAGGCATTTGCAAACGCATTTGGAGAGAACAGCTGTCAGCCAAGAGGAGACAGATAAGAATTGGAGTCAGAGTGAGCCTTCTGCCACCTTCCCACTCAGACGGCTGCAAATGATGTTGCTTCTCATGAATTCCTGCTTCACCTTGCCAGTACGCTTGTTTGTAATGCACCTGAAGCGATAGTGAGATAAGCAAGTACAAGGCACGATTCTGATCTACTGGTTTCAGAGCCAAGTGCTATCAATGTTGAATGGTCGTGGTGAGATTTTCAGTTCTTAGATGCTGCTTTCACCAATAAACACATACAGGATCAAAGCAGCAGGATACAGTAGTCACATGAATATAAGATCAAGTGGTGCTGGAAATGCACAGCAGGTCAGGCAGCATCCGAGGAGCAGGAAAATCGACGTTTTGGGCAGGAGCCCTTCATCAGGAATGAGGTTGGAATCCTCGGGGGTGGAGAGATAAATTGGAGGGGGTGGGGCTGGGGAGAAGATAGCTGGGAGTGTAATAAGTGGATGGAGGAAGGGGTAAAGGTGATAGGTCGGAGAGGACGGTGGAGCGGATAGCTGGGAAGGGAGATTGGCAGGTAGGGCAGGTCATGAGGACGGTGCTGAGCTGGAAGGTTGGAACTGGGGTGAGGTGGTGGGAGGGGAAATGAGGAACTGGTGAAGTCCACATTGATGCCCTATAAGACACTAGTGAAATGCTACCAATAAATTCTTCTTACCTCCTCTATTCTCTTAGTCTTTTTCTGCCCCTCAGTTTGTCCTTTTGCCTCACACCTGCTTTCTTTCCCTCTAACTCAGAACTGGAATTCAGCCTTTTCACCGCAACTGTGGGGGTAGGATAAGGACTTTGGATTTTCCTGCTTTTATCACCCTGGTGATGTCTATAGAATACAGCTTGTCAAATGTCAACATAGATACATATGTGGCATTAACATGCTATGTGTTTGAGGCTGGAAGAAACAACTCCCAGAGCTTTCCCTTTGCAACATTCCCTGCGATTATTCACATTTTCAATAATTAAATGAGCTGGGGAGTGACTGTGACAGTGTAGATTGTACAAGTCAGTACAAGGATTCGCTCGAATTGACAGTGTTTCCTGTCCTGTATATCCTCAGTGCTTCTTTACCATAACTACTCTTTGATTTTATTTCCTTTCTTTTCTTTGCCAGCCTCTGAGAAATCCTTCTTGTTTCCATCCTTGCCCCTGTTTGTTTCCACACCCTGTCATTACGAGGGGTAAGAGTTATCACCACGACAGTTTTCCCCATCTCAGGACTTCCAGCTTTGGGTTGAAGTTGGGGGCAGGACAAAGATGTGGAGGAATGTCAGCCCATTGCTCTCTGCTCAGACGACAGATATTGAGTAAGGTGGCATCCTGGCTTCCCTTTACTACTACGGTTTGATAGATCCCAAACCTCACCTGTCTATTAACTAAGGACCATTCAAACAGTGCTCTGCCAACTTGATGCTCTCGGTAGTTTCTGTCAATTATCCTTTGAGCTGCTGCTGTTGTTCCCTGGGGTGGGCGAGACATCTCCATCCCCTGATTGAATTGTACAAATGATTACAGGAGAATCGGAGTTGTGAAAGCACATGCAGCTGCTAATTACACAGGCAGAGGTGAAACCAGAATCCTGGTCAGTGTGTCCCCACGTGTTACACAATTTTTGGAGGACAATGTGCTCTGGAGGATCAATGTCCAACAGGATGGAGAGAAAACATTGACTGGATATCTGCCCTTTCACTTTCGTTCCCCACTCTACTGAGTTCCCAAATCTTGGCTATGCTGCCTGGGAAACCAGACAAAAATCAGAGAGTGAGTAACTTTGGGCAGCTCTCAAATGGTGGAACAAATTCATCGACAGAGTGGGAATCTATTTTTTTTTCTTTTTCTGACCTCGCTAGTACAGAGCTGGCTCCCAGAGTGAGCAGAACCTCTGACATTCCTGTTTTTTTTTCCTTTTTTTTACTCCCACACTCCCACCTAACTGCAGTAGTGCTTATTTTTTCCCCAGCACCCATGGTGTGTGTGTATACGTGTGAGACACAGTGAGAGACACAAGGTGCACATATCTTTATTCAATTTCTACCACCAGGAAGATAGGAAAACACCCGAGTGGCCAGTGACAAGCACTGCCCTTCATATCGAAGGGCAATGCTGTGTGATCAAAACAGTGAAGGGGAGGGTAGGGACTAAATCAAAATAGAGTTGGAGGGAGAAATAATGCACTCCACTCCCCGCGGCACCCACCTCTCCCTGAACAACTCCAGGGTGTTGGTGGACACCGCGTGCTCCTTCTCCAAGGACACCCGGGCCCTAACGTAACCGCGGAAGAGGGGCAGGCAGTCGGCCCTAACGACCCCCTCCACGGCAGAGTGGGAATCTATTTTTTTTTTCTTTTATTTCTTTTCTTTTTTTTTCTCTTTTTTTGGGTCCGAGCACCGCCGATTTATTTTATTTTATTTTTTTTTTCCTTTAACCCCCACACGACCACCTAAGTGCAGTAGTGCTTATTTTATCCCCAGCACCCATGGTGTGTGTGTGCAGGTATGAGACACAGTGAAAGACACAAAGTGCACCAATCTTTATTCAAATTCCACCACCAGGAAGATAGGAAAACACCCGGGTGGCCAGTGACAAACACTGCCCTTCACATCAAAGGGCAGTGCTGTGTGATCAAAACAGTGAAGGGGAGGGTAGGGACTAAATCAAAATAGAATTGGAGGGAGAAATGATGCACTCCACTCCCAGCGGCGCCCACCTCTCCCTGAACAACTCCAGGGTATTGGTGGACACCGCGTGCTCCTTCTCCAAGGACACCCGGGCCCTCACGTAACCGCGGAAGAGGGGCAGGCAGTCGGCCCTAACGACCCCCTCCACGGCAGAGTGGGAATCTATTCAAAGCAGTCATTAATCAGGTTAGGTGAAAGCACTCTTCTCAAACCACCTCGTTTCACAGATAAACCAATCAGTCTCCTCAATTAGTTAAAAGTGTTTTACTTGCATTAAGCTGTCTATTATTCAATATACAGCACACAAACCCTTCAGTTCCATTACAGCTTCTAGCAGAACTCTGGCTGTTCTATAGATACACCACATCTCTGTGGTCCATTTGTAGGTGGCAGAGATGGCAGAGGATGATGCAATGTACAATCTATACATAACATCAACCTTTGCCATTCTCGCCAAGTACAAACTGACCTCACCACCAGGGATATATTTCACACCTCCCCCCTCACCTTCGTCCAAGGCTCCAAAAGAGCCATTCACATCCATCAGAATTTCACCTGCACTTCCACTCATGTCATTTACTGTACCTGTTGTTCCCGATGCGGTCTCTTCTACATTGGGGAGACAGGACGCTTACTCGCAGAGCGCTTCAGAGAATAACTCCGGGACACCTGCACCAACCAACCCCACCGCCCAGTGGCCGAATACTTCAACTTCCCCTCCCATTCAGCCAAGGACATGCAGGTCCTGGGTCTCCTCCATCGCCACTCCCTAACCACCCAACGTCTGGAGGAAGAACACCTCATTATCAGCCTTGGGACCCTCCAACCACACGGCATCAATGTGGATTTCACCAGTTTCCTCATTTCCTCCTCTCCACCTTATTCCAGATCCAACCTTCCAACTCGGCACTGCCCTCATGACCTGTTTTACCTGTCCATCTTCCTTCCCACTTATCCGCCCACACTCGGCTCACAAGCCTCATTCCTGATGAAGGGCTTTTGCCAAAAACGTCAATTCTCCTGTTCCTTGGCTGCTGCCTAACCTGCTGTGGTTTTTCAGCACCCCACTCATCACAGGTGCATCACCAGGCTAACCAGGAACTTCACAAAACTCTGGTATTTTGCTGGGCAATCGCTGTATTATCAACATCTTTGGGGTGCAGAAAACAGAACATTGGTGTAGGACCTTTTACGATCTCAGAATTTCCCAAGACAATTTACAGCCACTTTTGAAAGTCATGTCCATGTTTTAATATGGGAAATGTGGCAACAAGATTGTGTTCTGCAAGCTCCCTCAAGCAGCAATGTAATAATGATCAGATTATGTGTTTAATTATGTTGTATGAGGAAAGTAATTGGCCAGAACCCTGCAGAGAACCCCCAAGCTAATCCTCAAAACAATATCATAGGATCTGTTCTGCCCATCTGAGAGGGCAGATGGGTCCTTGGTTGATGTAGGGCCACACTCTTTCAGTCCTGCACTGGACTGTTAGCCTGAAATTTCTGCTCAAATTTCACAAGTCGGATTTGAGCCAACTGTCCTCTGGCTTAGAGACAAAACTGATACTATTGAGGCATGGCTGACAAAACGCAGGATGCCTCTGTTGTCGTTATGTTGTCATTGGTGTCAGCTGCAAACAGGACAGCCTGCATTCTGATGGACCTGCTGAGTATGCATTGCATTAAGGGGTTTATGCTTAAGACAAGGCAGGATAAGATGTTATCGTAATGCCTCAGAGTGTGATTCTGATTGGATTTAAAATACCAAGCTGGCTGCTGCATCAAATCCCAGGTAGTGCATTCCAGAGATGACGTTTAATGATGCTTAATGATTTGCTGCAGTTCAGAAATACCCTGTGTTCTTGCTTCACACCAGTTTCATTTCGCCAAGTCTCATTGTGCCCTTGTACAACAACTCTCAGCATTGTTCCAAGATTGTCAGAAAGTACAATAACTCTCAGCACTGTTTTAAGATTGTCAAAAAGATTCCAGAAACCTTGATAGTCTTTGAACTGTTTCCACTTTAGCGTGATCTGTCAGATACAGCCCATTAACCTGGACAATTTGATGTGTTCTAGATTTTTGGACCACTGTTGAGCAGATCCAAAAAGTAAAGCACAGGCTAAACGTAGGATTAAAAATTCCCTCTAGGTATACAGTGTACAGCTTGGGACCAAGTTCAGAAAATCTATTTTATATATCTACTGTCGAGATAGAAATTTCGCAGTGGCCTCTCAATTTGCTGGAACTATCTAACCAGCTTCGGTAAATAACCTTCGTGAGGAACACAACAGCATGAACCTCGGTGTTTTTGCTTCATTTTCTTCACAGCCTTACTATTTGGTAACCACTAGAAAAGAATGACAACATTTTTCCTTTGGATCATAAGAAATGGGAGCAGAGTGGATTCCCCATTCAAAATAATCATGGCTAATGTTCTCTCTTAGTTCTGCCTTCCTCTTCTTATGAAGCTAAGCCAACACACCTCATTAGTACACACTCCCTGTACTACCTTTGCAAGTGCCTTAAACTAGCCATGGTTGGAATATAATGTTGAGGTGGCTCCTTATGACATCCCTTTGTCTAAACAAACATTGTGCTAAATGTAATTCATCATGTGAAAGAAACTCTTTGAGATGTTAAGAGTTGAAGAGAACTATATGAATGTGAGATTTGTTATGGTGCATTATTGTTAATTCCCTGGTATATCTGGGAGGAGCAAGAGGTGGGAGACAGGACAACTGGAGTCGCCCTTGCTCTGTTTGGCCGGAAAGGTTCGAATATTGTTTCACTCAAGGGAGGAAAGAGAATTTGTGAAAAGTGCACGCTCTCAATACAGAGAAATAGTAATGCTGGGTTTTCACCATGAAATCACGGGTATCAGAGAAATCAACTAATTTTAGAGTCCAACAAAGTATGAGTGGCCACACTTCACTTGATCTCTGAGTCTTTTGAGGGTGTGTGTGACCATTTCCAGATCAGAATCCTATGTGGTCCCTCCAAGGTGGTCTGAGCTGACAGCAGCTGCCTGTCCCAAGCCACGTGCTCCTACCTCTGAGACAAGATGCTGTCTATGTGAAATTCTCCTTCACAAAGCAAACAGTTATTTACAAGCTCACACTGAGTGACTGGGCATTTTCAAAGTGAAATATACAAGTTGTTGCTTCTTTTATTCATCACACCAATGTTTTAAACACAGGTAATATGGAAAGAGGTCAACATTCCACAGTAGCTTCTCTGAAAGATAAAAGTTTTGCAGCTTGCATATTTTAATTTTTACTTAATTATATAAAGCTTATATTGAAACTGGATTAGAATTTGGGGGAAAGTTTCTACTTTGGGTAATCAGTGATCCCAGCCCAAGTTGCCTTCAAAATTGACTGATTTTCAGATCTTTTTTTAATCCCTGAAGTTTCAACGGAAACCTTTCACTTAATGTATCCACCAATTGTGAAATCTGCTGCAATCCAGCGTAATTGGGCAGTGCTTTAGGAGGCAATTTATAAAAATTGCATTAAAAATTAAGATGTAACCGAGCACCTTTTGGTTAATACTGCTGAGGTTGGATATGTCACCATTTTATTTAAAAAAAGCATTTTTCACCAGTGTAGAATCCTGCACCTGTTTCTGTCTGGCTCACTTAGTCAATTGGAACTAGCCCAGCTGGACACTCTGATGCGCTGAATGTTGATCATTTCAGTGTTCTACCCCAAATGATTGATGAGATTACTTACAGTGTGGAAACAGGCCCTTCAGCCCAACAAGTTCACACTGACCCTCCGAAGAGCAACCCACCCAGACCCATTCCCCTACATTTACCCCTTCACCCAACACTACGGTTAGCATGGCCAATTCACCTAATCTGCACATTTTTAGACTGTGGGAGGAAACCCAGGCAGATACGAGAAGAATGTGCAAGCAGACAGTTGCCTGAGGCAGGAATTAAACCCAGGTCTCTAGCACTGTGAGGCAGCAGTGCTAACCACTGTTCCACCATGCCACCAGATGAGTTGGTTGTTTTCAATGGGATGCCCCACAACTGACGGAGAGAGAGAGAAAAGACAAGCAGTAAATGTATTCTGTTTCCTAGCTGGATCCTTTGTGGAGATGGACTATATTATACCCTAATTATGCAGCACTTGGATGCACAGGAAACAGTAATGTTTAATAAGCCCTCAGCAATTCAAGCAAAATAATTGTTGCTACTATCTAAACTGTGCATGTAAAGAGTAAGTCAGATAACAAGCTAAATCATAAAATCCCTAGAGTGCAGAAAGAGGCCATTTGGCCCATCAGGTCTGCACTGACCTTCTGAAGAGCATACTACCCAGACCCAGCTCTTCACCCGTTCTTATTCCGTGCAGTAACCTTAGTGGATTGGTGACTCTTTCTTACTTTTGAGGACAGTCAGCCCATTAAAAACATCTTCAAAGTTGAGTGCAAATACTAAACAGTGCTATGCAACTCCTCCTAAACTCCTGGATTGGCAGCTGCATGAAGACATTGTAGAAAGGATCTTTCTCTTTATCAGTCTCTGGGATCAGCCGCAGGCATCAGTATTGCAGCAAGTCTGTACAGATTTGGAAATAGATGTGATTGTTGCCTACTGGAGCTCATCGAACATTCCTAGTTGAACTAACTCCACAGGGGCCCATGATGCTATCCCATCACCAAGCCAGCCTTTATTTACATGTGGAGAGCCCTTGAATCTGATCCAGCTCCTTCAGAGCCAAATCTCAGTGTCTGACATTCCTCTTTGTATCCGTCAGCCAGTCAGGACCAGATTAATACCTCAGTCAGGTAACTTGTTCTATGGGGTTGACCTGGCTGACCTTGTTATTATGCTCCTATGAAAAAGAGGGCTCCACAGAAACCCAGTCAAATCTGTGCTTTCCATCAAAGTTGGATTCAACAAATATTGAAGCAGGCAAAGAATCAAGCTTCAGTAACTGAGGCCTCAAGCTGGTGAATAAATGACCAAACTCTCTATTACATTGCCATGCTCCCTGTTCAAATTTTTAATCATTATTTATTGAACCTATTTTTCTCATCAACTTGTTTCCTCTGGAGTAGGTGGAACTTGAACCTGGGTCTCTTGGTCTAGGGATGGGCACACTACCACTATGCCACAAGAAGGCATGTCCCCATGTTTTATGTGAACTCAGCCCATCAATTTCGCACTGACTGCTAATTGGGGTATCCTACCTATTGGAGCAGCAGGTTGCATCAATATACATGGGCTTTGCAGGATCGTAGTGCATAAGACCAGCAAAATCTGCAGTTTAAAGTGGTGGCTCAGTGGTTAGCACTGCTGCCTCACAGGGACCCAGGTTTGATTCCAGCCTCAGGTGACTGTCTGTGTGGAGTTTACACATTCTCCCCGTGTCTGTGTGGGTTTGCTCCGGGTGCTCCGGTTTCCTCCCACAGTTCAAAGATGTGCAGGTTAGGTGAATTGGCCAAGCTAAATTGCCCATAGTGTTAGGTGCATTAGTCAGAGGGGAATGGGTCTGGGTAGGTTACTCTTCGGAGGGTCGGTGTGGACTGGTTGGGCCGAAGGGCCTGTTTCCACACTGTAGGGAATCTAATCTAATCTATTGCCACTGCACAGGGTTTGAGAATAGTGACTGCACTGGGTAGACCATTTTATTGACCCTCATGCAAGAAGAGATGAGGCATGATGAGGTTAAATATTTACATTCATCTGCCAAGAATCCAGGCTCCTGAATGTTAGGAGTAGCTCTCCACTCCCTGACTTTTGACTAGCAGCCTTCATGCCTCCTTGGCTGTCTATCTCCTGAGTTTATTACCTTGGTCTTTGTTGCTGTCTGCTCCCCTCTCCCACTGAGCACTGTGTGCTCCTGCCATCCTCGGTGTCCAGTGCTGCCCAGTCACCTGCAGCTTTCTGTGCTTCTCTGCCACCAGCTCTCTGCAGTCACTCTTTTGTTATACTGTTGGATCCCAGTGGTTTAAGCTTTACATGTCATGGGAATCATTTAAAGGCTTGTCCCTTGTTGGAAGAAAATTTTCTCTTTCATCTTAATCTGCCAATAAGGGAACAACCTATTCCAGGCCAGCAAAGCTCAAGGCTCTACATCTAATGGAGCTTAAACAAGGGGCATTTGAGGTAAGGAGTGGATCAGCTGATTAGGGTGCACAGGCTGTGTTAGATAAAACCACTCTTGACCATCCAGTTCTTTGTGTCTCTCTTTCTCTGTCTGGCCACTGCCTGTTCCTCCAGATTCAGTAAACAACAGTTCTGCTCATTGTTGTCAAAAAGTATCCATGCATCTCCCACTAATGCAGCATCTTTTGTTTTTATGCCTCTTGTTATTATTCATTGTCATTGTTCTGATCTAGTAAGCACTTATTCTCGCATGACCATTGCAAATTATTTCTCTCATGCATTTATTTCTGTTTCAAATATCTTTTATTGTTGGGTTTACCTTAACACGCACTCCATAATTCAGCTGTTATGATGCTGTGCATCTGACACAACAATCGGATGGGAAAAGGGGCGGGGGGGGGGCTGTAAATTTTTCATCAAATCAATAATTTAGTGACCATGCACCTCCGTGGATGTAAAGTGCATAGTCAGCTCGGATTAGTTGTCATGGTTACCAGTGTGCTCTATCATCTGGTGGAAGAGGAATTGGGATGTGAGAAAGAGGTGGTAGTTGCCATTAGTAACAGTGACAAATGTGATTGATTGCACCTTAAAGACAGACAAGCAGAAAATGTCGCTGCTCCTCACTCGTCTCAGTTCTGAAATCTCCCGAGAGTTTACTGAACAGATCACATGTTATACCATGAACAGTTGCAGACACGTGTGAGGCAGCAACTCTTACAGAAAACTAAGAAGGAAGAGATTGTTTTATTACTGCTTCGTCATGTCTAAAGGTTCCTCTGGCATGTTCTATCCTGTGTTCTGCAGTACACAGCCCTGACATTAAATACGCGCAAGTGAAAGGTATCATCATGGAAAGACATCAAATAGATGGTATCTGACTGTCTACAGGCTGCCGAATGCTCATTTTCAGGCACTCAATCCAATATCTTCTATCTTCCATTCCTAGAAAATTGTAGCTCCCCCCTCCCACTCACAGAAATGAGTGCCCGTCCGCACTACAGCCCGCAAGTACTGTGGCAGTGCTACTGGCATTAGCCTGAGTGGTGGTACCCTATTATCTGGGTCTGAGACTTGTTGGTTCATATTTAACATCAGGACCAGTGCAGGTACTGTATGCTGGCATTGCCGTCAACAGTGAGGGAGTGCCACAATACCAGAGATATCTCCTCTGGGAACACTAAATGATTTTGTGGCACAGTTTGAAGAGTAGAGAAATTCACTCAAGTGTCCTGTTCAACATTTATCCAATACCTATCCAACAACCACAGATTATCTGGTCAAATATGTGATTTTTTTTAATAATAGGGTGGCACAGTGGTTAGCACCTCTGCCTCACAGCACCTGGGTCCCAGTTCAATTCCACTGTGTGGAGTTTGCATATTCTCCCCGTGTCTGTGTGGGTTTCCTCTGGGTGCTCCGGTTTCCTCCCACAATGCAAAGATATGCGGGTCAGGTGAATTGGTCATGCTAAGTTGCCCATAGTGTTAGGTGCATTAGTCAGAGGGAAAATGGGTATGGGCGGGTTACTCTTCAAAGGGTCGGTGTGGATTGGTTGGGCTGAAGGGCCTGTTTCCACACTGTAGATAATCTAATCTAATCATTACTTTAATGATTGTAACAGGTCAGCCAGGTGGACTTCATAGACTACTAACGTAGTCCAATCAGGGAACCTTGTCTGACAGCTATAAACAGAAGTGTTAGGGGTTCTGCTCACTCTGAGAGCTGTCTCTGAGGAAGCCAGACCAGTGTCAAGGACTCTCCACATTTGAATAAAGGGTGACTTGGTGACAGGATACCAGCCTCTGTGGAGTTAGTTCAATTAGCTCACTGTGGGCTAGCCAGCTGCCATATTTCTTTATATAACAGCAGTGACTACACCAGGCATACTTCATTATTTATAAAGCTTATGGGACAGCCTGAGGCTGTGAAGGCACTACATAAATGTAAGTCTGTTCTTCCTTACTGAATTTGTGACTGTTGTGCGTGATCAAACTAGTAGAACACATTTTCTTCCTGTATAGTAGCTCATGGCAAATTTCAAAACCAATTTAAAAGTCTAGTGTTTCTGTTCCTTCATTAAAATGAAATAACATTTGAGTTTTAAGTGGCAATATTCAGAGTCTCAGTCATTCATACATGAATTGATCACTATGGTGAAAATGACATTGTGGACCTGGAGGCTTTTTCAATTAATATTAACACCTGGGTCACAAATTCTGATGTAGGTTTAACAGAGTGGTAGCAGTTTTACATGGCTGCACTAAAAACACTAATTAACCAATTAATGACAGGGAAATTAACTTGACTCACAGTACACATCCCAAGTTGTTCAATCAGATACAGTGCTGCTGTTGTCAGCCGCTATCTAGGCCTTGTGCTAGTCAGGGGATCACCAACAATATGGTGTGGTTATCACATCAGATGTGGCATGTACCTTGGTGGTTCTGGAGTAGATTTTTTTAAAAAGCCTTGCTCACACAACTGTGTTACCTAAAGTGATTTGATCCCATGTTTAGAACTGCACTGTTTTATCACAAGGCATTGCAATGGGCTCCACATTGGAATCCACACTGTTCAGGGTGTATCGACATGTCCTGTGATTGTATCCATGGTGATTGCCTTCTACAGCATCTAATCCTAGTTGGGTCACATTTAAAAGCTGTGCTAATGACAAGAGCAGCATAATCTATCAGAGAAAGACCTTTTGCCTCCTTGCGATAAATGGTGGATCTGACCAGAGAACCATGCCTGTACATTTCCTGTTATCTCTTGTCCTCCACCCAGTCAGATGAAAAAGTTTAATTCTTTCACCTGTTTTCTGTGGCCCTTTTAGAAAGGCCTGTGGGAGACTCAGAGCCTAGGCCCTGAGAATTTCCTCAGCCTGCAACTGAAGGTTGTCACTCTCAACATTGAATGATATAACTTGCACTTATAAAGTGCCTTAAACCGATACTCTAGTTTGGGTGCATAGCCCTTGAGATCTAATGAAGTATTTTTGTGTGCAGTCAATGTCACTACAGTGCTCAGCAAGATCCCACAAACAATGGAGATTCCATTGGATATCATTTGTTGATGAAGTCGTGTTGGCCAAGACACCAGCAGAAGTTTCTCACTTCTCTTTAAAAGTTGGTTTGGCCTGAGTAGGTGCCCCCTCAATTTAATTCCTGGCAGCGCAGCCCTCTTTCCAAACTGTTCTTAAGTGTCAGACTTGACCATAGTCCTGTTGGAGAGCTTGAGCCTGCAGGTCTATGGAAGTAGAAGTCTGAATGCTAACAACAGAGCTATCAAATTGCCACTGCCTCCCTGCTGAAACCAAGACAGGAGGAAGCTGGTCACTACAGGACTGGCTCATTGACAGGTCAGTAACTGGGACCAGTGGAAATGAGGTAAAAACAATGACTGCAGATGCTGGAAACCAGATTCTGGATCAATGGTGCTGGAAGAGCACAGCAGTTCAGACAGCATCCGAGGAGCTTCAGCAAAATCGACGTTTCGGGCAAAAGCCCTTCATCAGGAATAAAGGCAGAGAGCCTG
>NC_057726.1:58447437-58501578 GCF_004010195.1 Chiloscyllium plagiosum
TCCTTCTGGGAGCAGATACGGCGGAGGCGGAGGAATTGGGAATACGGGATGGCATTTTTGCAAGAGGTAGGGTGGGAAGAGGTGTAATCCAGGTAGCTGTGGGAGTCGGGTTTGTAAAAAATGTCAGTGTCAAGTCGGTCTTCACTAATGGAGATGGTGAGGTCCAGGAAGGGGAGGGAGGTGTCAGGGATGGTCCAGGTAAATTTTAAGGTCAGGGTGGAATGTGTTGGTGAAGTTGATGAATAGCTCAACCTCCTCGCGGGAGCACGAGGTGGCGCCAATGCAGTCATCAATGTAGCGGAGGAAGAGGTGGGGAGTGGTGCCGGTGTAATTACGGAAGATCAACTGTTCTACGTAGCCAACAAAGAGACAGGCATAGCTGGGGCCCATACGTGTGCCCATGGCTACCCCTTTGGTCTGGAGGAAGTGGGATGATTCGAAGGAGAAATTGTTAAGGGTGAGGACCAGTTCGGCCAAACAACTGAGAGTGTCAGTGGAAGGGTACTTCACCAGTGGAAATGAGGCTACCTTTCTATTGGGAGGCATTAAAAAGGAAATTCTCTTGAAAGGTAAGAATACTTTATGGAGGGAATTTGCCTGGATGTTTAAAATTGACTTGTAATGGCACATCGTTAAAGCTAATGTGGGAGCAAATGAAGTGTAAAGAGAACTGTACCTCCTTTATGAGACCGTGAACTCTCAGAGACCTGAAAGAACCCTATGGGGAGCGCCAACAGAATTCTGTCCATTACTACAGACAGGAATATGGAATGGCTAGAATGAGGTCAGCCAGCTGGACCTCCGGTTGTTAACTTGGGCCAATCAGGGAGCCCTGGCTGACATAAAGGATGAATGTCAGCAATATTGGGGCCTGACTCATCAAAGGCTATGCGTTTGTAAATAAAGGGTGATTGGTATTGGGATGCAGGCCTTTAATTAATTATTTCAGAATGTACCTGCAAAAAAAATGTGTACTCATGTCGGCAATCATAGCAGTGTCTAGGAATCTCATTCACCATTATGACTGTCTGGCTTTATGTACCAGTTTAATTTACCCAACTGTTGGTTAATCTTGTCCATTATGAGTTATCCAGCAAGTATCTTGGCTATGTGTAGAAAGAAATTACACTTTACATGATATCCATTCAAGACCCAGCAATTAATTCATGTTTTGCTGAGTACTATAAAGCCAATGTCATCTGTGCATTTAGGCCTGGTTCAGCTCTGTGTTGCCAGAGATATGCAATAGTCCATTATGGGACTGGGGGAACTACACATTAAGATACTCGGTGCCAACTATTGCATAGGTAAAGCACCACATGTCAATGCAAGGTGGTGCCTAATGCCCCTGGAAGCATATGTGTAGTGTTTTCTCTTACAATACAATCTTCCTGAAAGTAGTGCTGTCAACAAGCTCCCAATAATCTGGGAGCCGGTATACAGCTACCCAACTCTGTATTCCAAGGCTCAAACCATTTGATGTAGCTCAAAGTGTTTTGGTCACACAGTTAGTTAGCAGAGCAAACAACGATGCCTTTTTTTATTATTTCTAATTTGGTATAAATTCCAGAACACAAGCTGTGAACCATTCAGAGTAGTAAAACTGGGAACGAGCAGCGTATGGCAGTGAGAAAGCTGTCAATCTCACTGATGTACTTGGTGCAAAGGTGTCGAAGATACCTAATTAAAGTCGGTTAAGCTGCAGGCGGTATGACATTTTTAAACAACTGGGAGACCAGGAGGGTGAGCAAGGATGTTGTGCCTGTATTAGTCAAGCTCACTGAGAGTGTACCTCTCAAACTCCACATGCTGTGCCTGTGTCCCAGCACAGCAAAATAAACTGCCTGGTTTTACAGCGGAATATTTCACAAATATAGTTTATCATTTTGGACTAGTCTTGTTCCTTTCTGCTCAAAATTGTTTTGCATAATTTAATTTTTGTAGCTGGTGCAACCTGGCCTAGTCCGAAAATGCTTATGTTAGATTCATGGAATGATATATCACTGAGAAATCTATTCAATTCATCAAAGCAATGCTGACTCTTGAAAGAGCTTTCAGTATCTCCGTTCCCCACAATGCTACCCTTTTTAACACTTTTTTTAAGTACATGCCCAATTTCCTTTTGAAAGATGTATTGTTGAATCTGCTTCCACTGCCCTTTCAAGCAATACATCTGCAGATCAGAAGTCACAACGCTGTGTGAAAATATCCTCACTTCAGGTTTGGCCAATTATTTTAGATTAGATTAGATTATGTACAGTGTGGAAACAGGCCCTTCGGCCCAACAAGTCCACACCGACCCACTGAAGCGCAACCCACCCAGACCCATTCCCCTACATTTACCCCTTCACCTAACACTACGGGCAATTTGGCATAGCCAATTCACCTAACCTGCACATTTTTGGTTGTGGGAGGAAACCAGAGCACCTGGAGGAAACCCACACAGACATGGGGAGGATGTACAAACTCCACATAGAGTTGCCTGAGGTGGGAATTGAACCCGGATCTCTGATGCTGTGAGGCAGCAGTGCTAACCGCTGTGCCACCGTACCGCCCACCTGTCTCTTCTGATTTTCCCAATCCTCCTGCAAGGGGGAATAGTTTCAGGTGCATTTCCTACCGTGTCATGGTCTTTAAGTTGTGTTATGCATTCTTTTTCGTAGATCCAGTTTTGGAAACAAATATCCTCCTTAAAGACCCTGTTCATCACTCAGTCCAATTTGTTTTTATGTGTAGCCCTTGCTTTTATTTGACAGGATGAATTTTCCAATCAGAACCACTAGAACTAAACAGAAAATGATCAATTAGAGGCCATATTTTCACCCTTTCAACACAGCATCAGATATTTTTCTCCCAGTTTGGTTTTATTCAGCTGCTAGAAACACCTGCCAGTGTGAAAGAAATGCTGTGAAAATTTAGATGTTTGCATAATGTCCCAGTTATAGGAATTTGTCATCTATCTTCCTTTTGCAAGAATGCTTTGGAAGAACCACACCAGCAGCACATTGGATCTATTTCTGAATCTTTATTTTAATCTTTGCGCTTCCATTTTGTATCAGAAGTCTGTTTGTTTCAGAATTTTCTGTTGCCTCCATCGTATTGAAACAGTAAATTTCCCAATGGCTACTTTTCAGCATTGACACTTTTGCAAGTATTGTGTCAATGTGTGGTTACTAGGGGTGGAGAATGATGCCAACAACAGATTACTCCGTCTCTAGCACCCTATCATTGACACCTGGTAGGAAAGACCAGCCACCTGACAGTGAATATCTGGAATTGCCTGCAGGTGAATCAGGTGCTGAGAGATGCTACCATAGCAAGGATATTATTAAACTAGACAGAGTGTAGTAAAGATTTGGATGCTATCCGGACTGGAAGGTTTGAGTTATTTGGAGAGGCTGGAACTTTTTCCCTGGAACATAGGAAACTGAGGGGTGACATTATAGAGGTCTATAAAATCACGAGAGGCGTCGATAAGGTAGATAGCTAGCAGCCTTTCCCCATGGTAGGGGAGTCTAAAACTCGACGGCATACGGTTAAGGTGAGATGGGAGACATACAAAAGGGTCCAGATGGGTGGGTTTTTTTCACACAGAGGGTGGTGAGTGTCTGGAACAGGCTGCCAGAGCTAGTGGTGGAGGCAAGTAAAGTTTTATAATTTGAGAAACATTTGGAGAGGGGTACATGGATGAAATAGGTATGGAGCAGTATGGAGCAAACACAGGCAACTGGGGCTAGTTTAATTGTGAGAACTGGGCAGCCTGGGTAAGTTAGACCTAAAGGCCTGGTTCCACACAGTAAATCTCTCTGACTCTATGTGCCAACTGTTACAACGTCACCAAGAGCTAAAATCCTTGATGGAGTTGTTCTCCTATTTCCCTTTCCTCTGTCAGCACATTATAATGCTGCTGCCACATAGGGTGAGGAGCCATGAAGTAAACAGCAGAAACATGCCTGTTGCTATCACTCATTGAGCATCAGCGGTGAACTAATTCTTCAGAGGCCAGCATCCCATCTCCAATCACCTTTTATTTCCAAATGCATAACTTTTGACAACAGCACTGCTTGTCACTGAGTCGAGCATTCAAGGGGCCGGTATTCCTAACACTTGCCCTTTTATGTCAGCCAGCGCTCCCTGATTGGACCAGATTAACAGCCCCAATTGTATTCTACGAGGTTACAACCAGTATCTGACTAGGGGAGTTGGAGTTGAGCATTGTATGGCTCTTTCATTGGGTTCTGACTGACTGTGCAAGGTGAGGGGAAGTTATCTGTGCTATATGCGGCTTGAAACATGTTAAAAAGAAATGCATCTATATCACACCTTCTCACATTCTTGGATTGTAAAGTCCTTTGCAACCAGTGAAATAGTTGTGAATATCTTCTTCCTTGGGACAAAGGAAACTCTCACCTGCACAGCAAATTCTGCTGAACAGCAATATATTGATAAACATTCCCATGCTGTAGACCCTCAGTACAGCATTTCAGTGAATGCCCTGGATGGGTGTTCTCCAACCTGGAGTGAGAGTTGAATCCACAATCCTCTGACTCAGAGGGAAACTGCTGCCTCTGACAGTAGAGGTGCAACTTGGGCTCCTAATTCCTGCAAATGTAGCTGGGACTATCATATTTAGAGACAAAAAAAACTGCAGATGCTGGAATCCAAAATAGACAGACAGGTGGCTAGAGGAACTCAGCAAGCCAGGCACCATCAGGAAGTGGAGAAGTTGACATTTTGGGTGTAACCCTTCTTCAGGACTATCGGTGGGTGTAGGGGAGATGCAGATAAAGGAGATGGTCGTGGAGGCAGGGTGGTGCCTCCAATTTACGGAATGCTTCATTGCGGCAATGAAGGATGCCAAGGATGGTCATGTCAGAAAGGGAGTGGTTGGGTGAATTAAAATGGGCGATGACTGGGAGGTCCAGTCGGCCCCTGTGGACCTGGCTGAGATGTTTGGCGAACTGTTCCCTAAGTTTACGTTTGATCTCACCGATGTAGAGAAGACCACACTAGGAGCACCTGATGCAGTAAACTAGGTTGCAAGAGAGGCAGGTGAATCTCTGTCTCACTATGGTAACTACCACAACCTGTTGTTCACCACACACCTCTCCAAATCATTAGGGCAATCAGCATTAGTACATTGTACCTGGAGCCAACAGCAGTCCCAGCCCTTCCTGAATAGTGATCCCTCTTTCTTGAAGGAATTCCCAGCTGGCATTTGTACAGCAACTCACTGACAGGCTTGGAGCTGAGGGAGTATCCGAGCCTGGGGGTACCCTACCCTCTCAGTCAACTAAGGTTCTGTCCCAAACAAGGTCAGACAGGTAATAATACTTCAGGCCCATCACCCATTCCAGCCTGTTTCTCAAAGGCACCTGTGTGTTTTCAGGTCTCACCTCAATTTTACAAGGCAAACTAGCAATGGGAGGAATCCTTTCAAATGATTTGTTGAAACCCTGTATCTGATTTACTGAATAAGCCTTTCACTTCACAGATTTGAATTGTCAGGAAGCTTTTTCCCAGTATTCCAATGAATTGCGTCTTTATTTTACCTATCCTGTTCTGTTAACATAAAACCTGAGCATTCTCTAACGCATCTTAAGTTTTCCCAGTACTTTGCTGCCTTTCTGATATTAGATGGACTCCCCTCAACATAATGTGCCATCACTTCAGTTTGTTTAAGACTGTATGAAATAAACCACACACCATATTCTTTCCATTCTGTAACAGATAATTTATAACTTATATTGTCATGATTGACTGTTTGATTGTTCCAGTATATGTCACTTTTTGGATACTTAATGTTTGAAATTTTGTGAAATTACGAGCCTCTGTTTGACATTAATGAGGAGCAGTGATGTGGTATTAAATTCTTCTCAAATCATAAGTCACCCTTGTCTGCTCCACCTCTCTCCAGTTTCATTCTCAGTCTTCACTCGAACCGTGTACATGTACAGAGGAACCTCGATCACCCGAACGACACGGGCTGGAGTATTTTGTCCGGACAATCGAATGTCGGATAACACAGTTTAGCCAAGCATCGGGACCTTGCAATCTTGTCCAGATAATCCGAAATTTGGATAATAGAATGCCGGATAATCGAGGTTCCTCTGTGTACATGTCAGTGCAGATAGAGCTGAGGGTGTCACTGTGGACGGAGCTGAGGATGTGGGTATGGACAGTGACCAGTGGTGTACCGCAGAGATCAGTGCTTGGATCCCAACTATTCACGATATATTAATGACTTAATTGAGGGAACTAAACGTAATTTCTCCATATTTACAGATGACACAAAGCTGGATGGGAGGATGAGCTGTGAGACTCAAGCAGAGATGTTGCAGTGTGATTTAGACAGGCTGAGTGAGTGGCCATATGCAAGGCAGATAAAATATCATGTGAAAAATATGAGGTTATGCACTTTGATAGGAGAAACAGGAAGACAGATTATTATCTGAATGGCTGTAAACTGAGTGATGGAAATATGCAACTAGACATGGGCATCCTTGTACACCAGTCACTGAAGATAAGCATGCAGGTACCATAGGCTGTCAAGAAGGCAAATGGTATGTTGGCCTTTATTGTGAGGGTATTTGAGTACAGGAAAAGGGATGTCTTGCACAATTATACAGGGCCTTAGTGAGATCACACCTGAAATATTGTGTGCAATTTTGGTCTCCTTATCAGAGGAAAGATGTTGTTGCTATGGAGGGAGTGCAGCAAATGTTTGCCAAACTGATTCCTAATTTGGCTGGACTGGCAAATGAGGTTGAATCAGTTAGGATTATATTCACTGATGTTTAGAGCAATAAGGGGGAATCTCATACAAGCCTATAAAATTCTAACAGGACGAGGCATGGTAAACACAGGAAGGATGTTCCTGATGGCCAGGAAATCCGGAACCGGGATTACAGTCTTAGGATACAGGGTAAATCATTTAGGACTGAGATGAGAGGAAATGTCTTTGCCCAGAAAGTGATGAGCCTGTGGAATTCTCTACCACAGAAATCAGTCAAGGCCAAAACAATGTCTGTTTTCAAAATTGAGTTGGAGTAGCACTTGGCTCCAGGTTGGACAGTTTCATTGCACTCCCAGCCAGTATCGCATTCTCCAGTAGCAGTGTATTGTATATATTCACCTCCAGCTGACATAAGAGCAGGAAAAAAGCTGGGGTCATTTTTAAGCAATGTGAAGCAGCTGCCTGGGTGTGAAATAGACACTTGTATGACACAATAAAAAGTCTTTATCTGATTTTAAAGTTCATCTTTGTTCAGTGCAGGTCTCACCCCACACCCGTTCCTATCTTTTGATCCACTCCCAAGAGGCCCCAGTCTCTTTGTCATGTTGCTGATGTCATCACTGCACATGGAACTCAGTGATGTCATGACTGCACTTGGAACACAGTGACATTGTCACTGTATGTGGCACACAGTGACATCACTGCACGTGGAACACGGTGACATTGTCACTGCACATGGAACATGGTGACATTGTCACTGCACGTGGAACACGGTGACATTGTCACTGCACGTGGAACATGGTGACATTGTCACTGCACATGGAACACGGCGGCGTCACTGCACGTGGAACACGGTGACATTGTCACTGCACATGGAACATGGTGACATTGTCACTGCACGTGGAACACGGTGGCGTCATCACTGAACATGGAACATGGTGATGTCACTGCACGTGGAACATGGCGATGTCATTGTATGTGGAACATGGTGATGTTACTGCATGTGGAACACAGCGATATCATCACTGCACGTGGAACGTAGTGATATCACTACTGCACATATGCAGACATTTCCTGCATCCTGTTTTGTCATGCCTAGCTGGTGACTCTGGCTGCATCTACATGTATGGTAGCAGCCCTATTGCATTAATTTGCACAAAATCCTATTCACCCTGTCATCCCTGTTCTCAATGACTTTACATTATTCTGATCTACATTGTTTCTTGTTCCGCATAATTTTAAAATTATGATTATCGTTTTTAAATGGCTCCTTGTTCTTGCTCCTCCCTAACTCTGTAACCTTCAGAACTCGTGTGTAGTTCTATTCTGGCCTCTGGGGCAACCTCATTTTAAATATTCCAATGTCAGCCTTCAGCTGCCTAGGCCCTACATCCTGGAGATCCCTTCCTGAGTTGCTCCATCTCTGTGCCTTTTTCTCCTTTATAGCACTTCTCTGAAACCTTACATCACTTATGAGAATTGGCCTCCCTTACTATCCACTTTCGGAAGTCTACCAGACTTAGGCCTTTGGTGCATTTTGACCCTGTAAGAGCAGGGAAAGAAGGAAAGAACTATGTCAAATCACAGAGCCATTTTTAGTATGAAGTGCAGAGCACTTGATATTGCACTCAACTGGCCTCACTGCAGAAAGCAATATCTGTGAACCTTATGTGGAGAGATGAAAGAAAGGCTTGCATCTCCCTCCTTGGAGCAGAGAAGGTTAAGAGAAAGTATTGTTCAGAATAATTGGAGAAAAAACTATTTACGTTGACAAGAGGGTTGGTAACCAAAGAAACCAGGTGGAGATGACTATTCATCTTCACACAGTGAATTGTTATAATCTAAATGGTGATGAAAAATGGATGAATGAAAAAGTTGGGACACTAGCAACAATAATGTCATGAGAACTGAAGGGTGAGGGCTGCTGTTGAGCAGCGCTAGGTGCACCTGCAGTGTTATAGTTCCAACAAAGAATGACACATGCCTTGGAGGGAAATTTGTTGGTTCGTTGCATCAATTGAGGTTAAGTACACAAGGAGGATGTTGGGTGAGTGGTTACTTGAGCATGTAAACAGACACTGGCATAGGAGTTGAGTGGAGTCTGGAGATAAAATGCTTGTAATGTTTCACTAAATAAATATACCTCAAATAGAGACTGGCTTTGGATTCTTCCTTCACTAACTGGATATTAGATGTGCAACAGTGGTGTTCCAGTGCATCTCCTGCCTTGTCCTTCCAGGGTGGTTTAGAAGTAGCTGTTGAAGAAGCCTTGGTGATTGCTGCAGTACGTCCTCCATATAGTACACACTGTTGGCACTGTGCACCAGTGGTGGGGGAATTGATGTTTAGGACATGGATGGATATCCATCAGGCAGACTACTTTGTTCTGGATACAAAAATTATTCGAAGTCAGGAAGTGGAAGGGAGAGGCAAACTTAGCAAAATTACAATAAGGAAGGATGTAAAATTTCTGGAGGTGGTCGTGAATCCTCCAACATTGTTCCAATAATCAATTTAAACCCTGAGTGAATAAAGGTTCGCTGAATAAACTACAACCCGAGGTAGTTGTTAAGCCTTGGGGACGAGCAGGTCCTAAGGGTTGAATCAGCAGCCCAGCAGTTGACCTCAGCATCACTGTTCCCGGAATCCTGTTTTGGATCATAATCCTGTACCTCTCCCACTAATTGGCTGCAAAGTATGTGTATGTGTGCGTTTGCCATTGTGAGAGATGAGAGAGAGAGAGAGAGACAGAGAGAAGGGTGTTGCAGAGTTGTCATCACTGGCGAGGCCATGGCCTTCAATGTCAGGATCCGTCGTCATTGCCTCTTGCATTGAGCTGATGGACTTCCGGCTGTCTTTTGCCATAACGTGATTGGCTCATGGCAGTCCTTTGGTATGATGTGACTGGCTTGTTGCTGTCTCGTTCTGATACATCTTCTCATTCCCCACAGGCTGATGCTAAAATGGTGTGTGACGTAGTGAGTCGAATGGAGGATACGGAGCCATTCTCTCCGGAGCTGCTGTCTGCCATGAAGCGACTTTGGACAGATTCTGGGATGGTGGAATGCTTCAGCCGTTCCCGTGAATACCAGCTTAATGACTCTGCACAATAGTAAGTACGCAACCAAATGGATTGTACACAGAGGGTTCATCTTTGAGCAGGGTGTCACAGGAAGTACTAGGCTAAGTGGCATTAGCTGGCGATTAAATATATTTCAGTGGCCAACCAGCTGTGAGAACCCACCGTCAGGTGCTAAAGCCTGAAGGCACTGAATTAAAATGTAATACCTGGCCATGACAGACAGCACACTACGTATTTGGGAAAATAGCTAATAGAAACTGCCAGGTGCTGGCAGATATTTTAAAGCTTCATCAGAAACAAAAATAGGAAGGAAATATTTAGCCATAGTCTCCTAAGGGCCATGGGCATCTCTTTCTGTTAATGAGAGACAATTGGATATATCCATCTGTTGCTTAAGGATTAGAAAATGGCAAATGCAATGATAGTGAGCTAATGAATAGAACCTTGGATCGACTAGATCGAAGATACATTGTGCAAATTAAACAGATCTGAAGAAGGCAATAATGAAACATGGAGATACTTAGAAAGTCATTGTGGTTGTGTGGGATAGAGGTCAAGTGTGTTGAGTTGACGTTTTTGAGGAGATGAAGAATCAGGTGGATAGGGAGAGTCAGCAAACACCACCGCCTCAGGCATTTGCCCATCCTCCAACAAGAATACTGGCAGTAGACCAGCCATAAGACCAGAGACTCAATAAAGACTTAGTCACCCTCGAGAAGATTTTGTGTCTTTTTCCCACCCTTTTAGAAGGCAGATGGCAGGCTGGGAACGGGGCCAAGGGCAGAATGTTGACATTGGAGGGACCTCAGTGAGGCAAAGAAGCCCACATAGATGCTCCATAGCTGGAGTGTGGGAATGGTGAGGAATCCAGGCATTGGAGCTTTGTGAATGATCTTTAAAACAAAAGACAAAGATCCTATGGTGGGAAATTTGCTCAAACTCTTGTTGACGGTGTGGGGGGGGGAGTGCAGGAAGCACATTTACTGGCAGATTGGGAGGTATTTGCACCCACCTGCCTCATGGGAATAGGGATGCCCATCCCATCCTGAGAGCCTTGCCAGTGACCATTATACATGGTAGTTGTGGGTGTAACATTCAGGAGCTCAGCCCACAGAGTCTGAGGACTGGTCTGTTCAGCCCTTAATCTAACTGGAATACAGTCGATTGGCCGACAAAATTAGATTATGGAGAGAAGGGAAACCTCTGAAGTGGATAAGAAATTGGTTCAATCCGATGTACAGAATTGGAACCAAATGGAAGTTGGTGATGACCAGAGTGTGTAAGGAATCTGTGCCTGGGCCTTTGCGGCCGCACAGTACATGTGTTATTTGAAATTCATCCAAGTTTGTTGGAAACTGTGAACGTTCAAAATCACTGAACAAACGGGATGTTCTGCACAAGGTTTGAGAAAGAACCTCAGAGATCCCATATGGTGCGGTAAAGCTAAATCCAACATCCTGAGAAAATGGCAAAGTCTGAAATCAGGGAAAATTAAAAATGGCGAGATGGGGTCATTGGGGCCTTAGATTTACCAGCTTTACAAAGTCTGGTGAATGGGTGAAACTGGCAGAGTTGTGAGCAGTTGTCAAAAGGAGCAGTGATTGAAGAATAAGTGAAAGACAACAATGTCTGAGTTTAGAAGCCATTCCAGTGAACCACAAGATCCTTTGTAGCCTTGAGGCATGACAAAACTGGGAGGCTCCAGAACAACCAAAGAATCAGTTTCTGGGGTTGAATCAGACTCCAGCTCTACCCTGCAGTTTCCGGCTTCTGTCACTAGATGCTGCTGGCTGGTCATACTCATACTGTGGGGACCTCTAGTGACAGAGCCTGAGCACTGCAGCGCCACCCTCACTCGATTTTTCCACCTATCAGACCTCACCTCGAAGGATTTAGCAATTGTACAAGGCAACTTTGAGGAATTATTCCAGGAATGATGGGTGTTCACATATACTGTAAGAGTCTGTTTTTGAAATAATCGCATTGTAGGAGCCTCCTGCTTCTGCTTTACTTACTGAGTGAAATAATGGAACAAATGTGCTTGCTCCACAGAGACCAGCATCCCATCATCGTCACCTTTTATTTATATGTGGAAAGCCCTTGACACTGATCTAACTCCCTTAGAGCCAGCTCTCAGAGTGAACAGAACCTCTGACCCTCTTGTTTATATCTGGCAGCCAGGACTCCCCTGATTGGGGCTTTTGATCTGGTCCAATCAGGGAAATCATAGTCTATAAGGTCCAAAGATCTTTCTGCATCCACAGTCTGATATTGTCAGCTGTCTGGAATTGTGTCCAGAAAATGTAAAACCATTACAGACTCTTCCAGTGGTGGTACCACCGGGGGTGTATCTGACAGTGGGAGGCAGTTCAGGTGTCCGCGTTCACTACCTGGCCTCCCGGACGGTGTTCCAACTTGAACTGACACCACTGAATTCAACCTGAAGCTATGGGCGGCACTGCCTTGTCCTCTTTAAACAGACCTAGCTGGGGAATCTGTTGTCTGTTATTACTACAAAGTTACATCCATAAAGGTATTGGTGGAACTTCCTGACTCCAAGCATGATTGCTAAACTTTGCTTCTCTATCTGGACGTAGTTATGCTCTGCATTAACCAAAGTCCTGAATACATTCGCTATTGGGTGTTCCTGTGCATTGGACCAGCTATGAGCTAATGCTACCCTGATGCTGTATGGGGAGGGTTTGCATGTCAATACTAGATCTCACTTGAGATCATAGTGTGCCAACACCTTAGAGGATAACAGCTGCTTCTTCACTTTCTTAAAATCTATGGATTGGCTACACAACCATTTCCAAGGTTGACCCTTTTTTGATGCAAAGATGCCAGGTTATATATGAACTTTATGTAATAACTCACCAGCCCAAGCAAAGACCTAAGCTCCAGTATAGACATGGGAGCTGGAGCACCTTTGATCACCCTCACTTTACCTTCCAATGGGTATAACCCAATCTTGTCAACTCTGTGGCCCATGTAGGTCACTTGGGCTGTCTGGAACGCAGAGTTTTCCCTTCTAAGGCATCCACCCGCCTGGGAGAAACACCTAAGGACTGTGTCCAAGTTCTCTCTAAGTGCTCCTTATTGATCTTCCCTGTTATTAGCAAATTACCTAAATAAATGGTGACCAGGGGTAGACTTTGTGAAATATTTTCCATCATCTTGTATATTGGTACAAACCTTTATGGGTACTAATTGTAGCATAATTCTGGGAAACCACATCAAAACACAAATGCAAATATGCATTGCTCACGTCCAGTTCGTGAAAAACAGTAACCCCCCACCCTTCCAACTTTGCATATAAATCCTCAATGCAAAGGATTGGGTATTTATTCAGCTACAAAAAGTAGTTTGCTGTTTGTTTAAAATCCCCACAAAGACAAACTGACCCATCAGACTTCACAATCGATATGACCGGTATTACTCATTCTGCAAACAGGACTGGTTTGATGTTCCCTTCACTTTCCAGCCTCCTGGTTTCTGCCTCTACTTCTGCCCGTAAGGCCTGCCCAGTGCCATTTGCCTTGCAGAATTGTGGTTTTCTTCCTGGTCAATGTGCAAGGTGGCCTTGGCTCCTTTGATAGTCCCTCGACCTTCTGGGTATTTAATTAGGACTTCACTAAAAATGTGTGGAGCCAATCAAGCTGAAACTCCCTCAACCAATTTTGCCCCATCAAGCTTGGGTCCAAGCCTTTTACCACAATCAATGGTAACTGAACCAGCTGCCTCTCATAAAAGACTGAAACTAAAGTCATACCTTTAATCTATAAATGTTCCCCAGTATAGGTTCTCAGTGTAGCTGAGGTCTTGTGCAAATCGAGTGGTTGGAGTCCAGAGCAAATTTTGTTAAACTCGGATTTCACCAGTTTCCTCATTTCCCCTCCCCCCACCCTGTCTCAGTCAAATCCATCGAATTCAGCACCGCCTTCCTAACCTGCAATCTTCTTCCCGACCTCTCCGCCCCCACCCTGTGCTTTTCCAGCAACACATTTCCAGCTCTGATCTCCAGCATCTGCAGACCTCACTTTCTCCTCAAATTTTGTTAAAGACTAGTTCTGCGATCACTGAAATAGCTGCACCAGTAACCACCTCCTTTCAAACCGGATGACCGTTTAACCCAGTGTTTATTTCGATTGGTTCCCATGTGGATGTTGCTAAGCAGTTTAAATGTTCCATCCAATATAAGTGGACTTGCCAGGGTGTGCACTCTTCTCAATACTGGCCTATGAACTCACTAATTCAATTTAGGTCTAGTGGAACTCTTTTACTGTCTTGAGTCCATATAGCAGCAGCAGCAACTACAACGGTTTGCCGGCCTGTTTCCTGAAGGAAACTTTCACTGTTTGACCAAGGCTTGCTTTGTTTTGGAGTCTTGCTATCGGCTGACCTGTTCAGGATCTGTCCCTGAGTGTGGCTTTGCAAATTGTCTTCTTTCAAGTGGTGTTGCCCAAGCTCAATCAGACTGGTGAGGGTGTCCACTTCAATTGAAAAACCCTGCAACTCATTTGCTCCACTTGCTGTATTTTCCAATGGTGAAGCCAGTTGTAGTGCCTGTTTGAAGTGCAGTTGGGCTTCTACAAGTAGGTGCTTTTCCATGGTTACATCATTAATCCCACTGTCATCACCACTGAAATAACTCTACAGAGGCTGGTATCCCATCACCAGGTCACCCTTTATTTACACATGGTGATACCTTGATACTGGATCAGTTCCCTCAGAGCCATCTCCCATAGTGAACAGAGCCTCTGACCCTCATGTTGGTATCTATCATCCAGGGCTCCCTGATTGGGGCTGTTAGCCTGGTCCAATCAGCGAACTCATTTTATGAGGATCATTTGGCTGACCTCCTTCCAATCACTACACAGTGTCAATAAACAGGATTCCTTGCAACACATCATTGATTAGCTGTCAGTCCTCCCCAATCAGGAGATCAGCAGTAGCCAGGAGGAAAACTGGAGGTCGTCATTGTGGGGTTCCAGTTTCTGGCAAGTCAACCATATCATTTCACGTCATGTCAGTCATCACTGTCCTGCCCTATCCAGTCTGTCCTTATCATTTGTCAGTTCTCAATGATCCTATGTGTCTGCCATGGCTTACGTTGGTAGCACCTCGTCTCTGAAGTAAAAGTTTGGGAGGATGCATGTTGCACTTTGGAACTCGAGCACAAACTCAAGGATAACACTCCGGGGCTGTACTGTTTGAGGTGCCACCCTTTCAATTGGGAGGTTAAACAAACGGCTTGTCAACCGTAGGTGCCTATTAAAGATCCCATGGATCCCACTATTTCAAACCAAACCAGAGGAGTTCTCCTCAGTATCAATAACTACCGCTTGACTAGAATCTCTCAATCAATTATGTGGTCATTGCCACTTTGCTGTGTGTAGGAATTTAACTGTGTGTTATCAGATGCTGCATCACTTACTTTACAACAGTGACCACTACACTTCAGAATTACTTCATTGTCACGTCCTTTGAGGTATTCAGTGCTCATAAAAGGTGCTATTTAAATGCAGTCCTTCTTTATCTTATGTGAAACATTTATTGCACTCATCCATTCCATAATGATCTGGAAGAAATGCTGGTGGTCGGTATATGCACAAAAATATCCAATCACAAAGCAACATGCACCCAGCATCCACATTGTACCAGTCACTGTCTGTCAGTGATACCCAGAACATCTTGGAATTGAAGAAAGTGATGTGAGGAGAAGTTGTTTTTGAAATTCTTCCAGATGAAAAGAAGTCTTTGATAGAGACCTTTATCAGAAGTCATGGCAATTAAAGTCATTTTTCAAGCCTGCTCACAAAGAACTTTCCTACCTGTGGGTCTGGGTCAGTGAGCCCACGATTAATTCAGCCGGTACATATGGAATTTGTGTAGCTTGTGTATTTGTTGTACAGTCCATGTATATGGTGTTCTCGTTGGCTTAAATAGCCTGGGAGGTGAAGGCCTGGTAGTATCATCACTGGATTATTAATCTGCAGACTCTGATGATGTTCTGGGGACCCAAGCTCAAATGCCCTGCTGAAATTTGAATTCATTTTTTTTAAATATAGAATTAAGAGTCTGATGATGACCATGAATCCATTATCAACTGTTGAAAAAAAAACATCTGGTTCACCAATGTCTTTTAGGGAAGGAAACTGTCATCCTTATCCAATCTGGCCTACATGTGACTCCAGACCCACAGCAATGTGGTTGACTCTTAACTGCCCCTTGGGCAATTAGCAATAAATACTGGCCGAGCCAGTGACAACCTCATTCCCTGTCTTGATCATGCAATCCTCTCCATGAATCCAAAAATGTGGATGAAGGTCTACTGTACCCAGCTAATATATCAATTAAATGTTCTAATGAGAATAACATTCTTACAATTTTTCTCTTTCTGGTTACTTATTCTTAATATTGGAAAAGCTGGCAGTTTACTATATTGCCCTTTGGTGGTGGCGGGCTGCCTTGAACTCTTGCGGTGTGACGAAGATATGCCCACAATAATGTTGACTGGGGAATTCTTTGGCTTGGTGTCAATGAAGGAAAAGCAAACAGTCAGCAAATATTGATCAAGCAACCTGAATATGCTGGCTGTGCTCCATGATTCCCTCAATTATTATGGGTTGCGAATTGTTCTTTTCAGCCAGAATATACATTCCATCCCACGTGTGTTTTGTGTGTGTGTGTGTGTAACAGGGATGGGGTTAGCCCTGCAAACGTCAGCAAGTGCTGGCTGCATCATTATATGACCGTGTGAGTCTGCCCTTGACCTGCACATTCTGTGAACATATATTTGTCATTCACTGGCATAACTTAAATCGAGCTGGCATTGTAACTCTCAAATATATCCTATTGTGTTACTGACAGTGCAGAAAGACCTAGGAGATCTGCAGCAGAAAAGAATGGCTTACATGTGGTGTGGGCGGATACAATAGCAATGTTTAAGAAGCATCTTGACGGATATATGAATAGACACAGAATAGAGGGATATGGACTGTGTGGAAAAAAAAGGTTTTTGGTTTTGAAAGGCATCCTGTGTTGGCGCAATCTTGGTGGGCCAGAGGGCTTGTTCCTGTGCTATACTGTGCTTTTTTCTTTGATCATTTGTGTAGGAACTTGAACAATCACATAGTATGTCACTACCACTCAAGCACTTCTGAAGTTTAGTCACTGCTGGAAGAAGCAATCTGCAAAATGCAACCTTTCCACAACTAGCGATGAGAAAAAAAAACATATAATCTATTTAATGGTATTGTTTGAGGGATAAATGTTCATCAGGACACTTGGAAGAATTCCCCTTTTCCTCTTCACAATAGTGCCATGGCCTGTGAACAGATAGATCCTAAATTTACTGCCCCCTTCAAAAGGCAGCACTCCCAATAATGAAGCACTCCCTTAGTTAACTGATAAAATGATTGAAGTCCCCAGCTAAATGGATGATAGAACTGAGTGTTTTTGTACTTATGACAAGTGTTGCACTCTAGTTTAATTCAATGGATGAGGAACGGATTTCCAGATGATTACACCATCTGCAGCAAGTTCCAGAGGCAGATTGAGTTTTCCAATAAATTTGTATCATCAATAGTCACAGGTGAGGTGCCGGAAGACTGCAGGTTGACAAACGTGGTGCCACTGTTTAAGAAGGGCGGTAAAGACAAGCCAGAGAACTATAGACCGGTGAGCCTGACCTCAGTGGTGGGCAAGTTGTTGGAGGGAATCCTGAGGGACAGGATGTACATGTATTTGGAAAGGCAAGGACTGATTAGGGATAGTCGACATGGCTTTGTGCGTGGGAAATCATGTCTCACAAACTTGATTGAGTTTTTTGAAGCAGTAACAAAGAAGATTGATGAGGACAGAGCAGTAGATGTGATCTATATGGATTTCAGTAAGGCGTTCGACAAGGTTCCCCATGGGAGACTGTTTGGAAAGGTTAGATCTCATGGAATACAGGGAGAACTAGCCATTTGGATACAGAACTGGATACGACTCAAAGAAGACAGAGGGTGGTGGTGGAGGGTTGTTTTTCAAACTGGAGGCCTGTGACCATTGGAGTGCCACAAGGTTCAGTGCTGGGTCCTCTACGTTTTGTCATTTACATAAATTATTTGGATGCGAACATAAGAGGGACAGTTAGTAAGTTTGTAGACGACACCAAAATTGGAGGTGTAGTGGGCAGCGAAGGTTACTTTAGATTACAACAGGATCTGGATCAGATGGGCCAATGGGCTGAGAAGTGGCAAATGGAGTTTAATTCAGATAAATGCGATGTGCTGCATTTTGGGAAAGCAAATCTTAGCAGGACCTATACACTTAATGGTAAGGTCCGAGGGAATGTTGCCGAACAAAGAGACCTTGGAGTGCAGGTTCATAGCTCCTTGAAAGTGGAGTCACAGGTAGATAGGATAGTGAAGAAGGCGTTTGGTATGCTTTCCTTTATTGGTCAGAGTACTGAGTACAGGAGTTAGGAGGTCATGTTGTGGCTGTACAGGACATTGGTTAGGCCACTGTTGGAATATTGCATGCAATTCTGGTCTCCTTCCTATCGAAAAGAAGTTGTGAAACTTGAAAGGGTTCAGAAAAGACTTACAAGGATGTTGCCAGGGTTGGAGGATTTGAGTTATAAGGAGCAGCTGAACAGGCTGGGGCTGTTTTCCTTGGAGTGTCGGAGGCTGAGGGGTGACCTTATAGAGTTTTACAAAATTGAGGGGCATGGATAGGATAAATAGTCAAAGTCTTTTCCCTGGGATCGGGGAGTCCAGAACTAGAGGGCAAAAGTTTAGGGTGAGAGGGGAAAGATATAAAAGACACCTAAGGGGAAACTTTTTCACGCAGAGGGTTGTACATGTATGGAATGAGCTGTCAAAGGATGTGGTGGAGGTTGGTACAATTGCAACATTTAAGAGGCATTTGGATGAGTATATGAATAGGAAGGGTTTGGAGGGATATGGGCCGGATGCTGGCAGGTGGGACTAGGTTGGGTTGGGATATCTGGTCGGCATGGATGGGTTGGACCGAAGGGTCTGTTTCCATGCTGTACATCTCTATGACTGTATGACGAGCATCTAGTAGTGTTTCCATTGTCATTTGAACAGGGATGTCACAGGCAGAAGGATATTTGGGGATACTGTTGTTGAAGCTGATGCCATGGAAGGCTGGGTCATACAAGACTAAATATCTCACTGATTTTTAATAGAACCAGGAAATTTATAATTCTACATGACCTCCATCAAGGAATATTGAATTTGACAGCTGGTTTGGTAATTTGGAGGAAGCTATGATCAAATTTTCCTCACTGTGTTTAAATCACTTCTGGAGTACTGATTCCAGTTCTGATGAATGATGCACAACAGAAACACTCTGACCTTGGAGGCAGTGGTGTGACCAGCATTGGGGCTGATTGCTAGCAGAAGATAGCACAATTAAGAGGAAACCCTGGAGAAAGGTTGGGCTTTCTGGCTTGGAAAGCGACATTTTTGAGGTGATCTTATTAAATTAAGCAAGACAGGCAAGCTATTTAAATTAAACAGCAAAAGTAGAACAATGGGACATGGGCAAAGGTAACTTTAGGACAGGAGCTGCTATAAACAAAGATAATGCAATACAGGCAAAAGACCAAGGACCAGGAGCAATTGGAAAATGACATGGAGGGTATTGAGGAGTTAGTTAGGCACATTCTGGCAGAGGAACTAAAACGGATCAAACCTCATCCTCTTCAGTGATTGTTGTGTTCTTTGAAATCCTCTCAACTATGATAGACATGACTGCAGCCCTCTCCAGTTACCAACAGAGGGGCTCTGTTGTAGATTGGAAAAGTGGTCAGTTCACTGTTGTTTACAAGTTTGGCATTGTGTACCATAGGAAGCGTTTTACTGTCTTGATAATGTGGATGTTCTTTTTCCTTGAGAATTGAATTCCAGTGTTTTGGGAGTATTTTAAGAATCCTGGGTTTGTAATCATGTTCCTGAAAAGGTGGGGGGGGGGGCAGGAGGGTGGTTGTGGGTACAGAACAACAATTTTTAAAATGTAACAGCTTGCATTTATACAGCACCTTAAACACAGGAAAATGGCGCACGCCTCACAGGAGAGTTAGCAGTCAAAATGACAGAGACATGAATTGTTAAGATAGGTGATTAAAGGAGGCCTTGAAAAAGGAGGTACAGAGGTGTAATGAAGAAATTTGAACTTGAAGCCCAACACAGTGACAAGGTAGAGAGTGTGGTTGCTGCATCATAAGTTTAGGGTGAGAGGGGAAAGATATAAAAGACACCTAAGGGGAAACTTTTTCACGCAGAGGGTTGTACATGTATGGAATGAGCTGTCAAAGGATGTGGTGGAGGTTGGTACAATTGCAACATTTAAGAGGCATTTGGATGAGTATATGAATAGGAAGGGTTTGGAGGGATATGGGCCGGGTGCTGGCATGTACTTTATTAATGATGGCGTCTATTGACTTCCCCTGCAAACAGAAATGACAATTAAACATGAACTTAGTCCCCCATTTGAAATAACAGATAAAAGGGAGCAATACAGGCCCAAGCAGCAGCCAGTTGGAAAGGACTGAAGCGGGTGAGTCAACGGATAGCACATGCTTGCGGAGTTAACAAGACCAACATAAATAAAACCATCTCCGAGAAGCAAAAGGTGACTTTCACTTGCAATATAATAGTTACATTAGAACACTGGGCAGGCCTTGTGTTGCTTCTATGTTCGTATACAGTTGATAACAATGAGAAGGACTTGGGGCTGTGTCAGCTGATGTCTGGCTGTAGAAATGAACAATAAAACTCATTAAATTAGCGTTGCTTAATTGGTCAATTTATCATGTGTTTCTTAGGCATAAATAATAGGTTTAGTAACTGAGTAGTTTAATTCCATTCAACTGTTAAAAACTAAGTTGAAATGCCAGCCATGAACAAAATAAAGATTTCTCACTTCTTGGCTAAATAGGAAGAATTTTCCATGAAATTTCAATCTCCAGTATTACAGTTACCAATGCTGTTCACGTTCCAAGTCACTTGATCCTCCATATCTTTTAGATGCCTTGTCAACTGGCCCTGTGCATAACCGCACCTCTCTTGATCCAACTCCGGTGGTATAACCTGGGGGTTTTATCACATTCCCTCTTACCCCATGACTCAAACTAACCTCATGGTGCACAGTCTTCCTTCATCAATGAGAAAATTGCTCGTTTTACTCTCAATGAAGCAATCTTTCTCTTATCTCCAATATCTTTGTAACAAATGAGCAAAATTGTTGAAAAGCAATGAAAACAGCACACAGTTAATTTTAAAAGGCCCAATATTTATTCTCGTGTGATGTTCACAGCCCTATCCTGGAGATGAATCTTCCATTCCTGGGGGTTCCAGGGCACTTTGGCAGAATTGGCTCCCCAACTTGATTTCTACTCACATTTTGCAACTCGCTGAACACAGTCAGCTCCTTGAGTTCTGTCGGACAGTGATTTTAGTCACAAGCGACAGTCCTTCAGTTACTCACGGGCAGGCTGTACTCAGTTCAGGAATAGCCCAGGAAGAATGAGCGAATTCAAGATGGCAAACAAGGTGAACTTATTAGAAATCGGGAGATTTGTGTTCCAGACACTGTTGAACTTGTGCATTGAGATGACACAGCAAATTAGTGAGTGGTTTATTAATAGCTCAACATCACCAAGAGATCACTTCAGTACTGCTACAAAGAGTCTTTCAATGAAAATCCACTCCCTCGGGCTAAAGAATACAGACTCTGTTTAATGAAATGAGGTTGAACCTTTCCATTTCTGAACCCTAACTGCTCCCAGATGGTTTGATGGATGCAGCCTTGGACATTTATCTTTTGCACTCTGCTCAGGGCCTGTTCAAAGGCCCTCACTCCCTTTGTTTTGAATGATGTGAAGTAGGTTTTGTGTATGTTGGTAGCTAAGTGCACCAGGAGGGTATGTAATAAATACCGACAGCCAGCAAAGTTAACAATGTGAAAGCATGGAGAGCTTGGATTCGATGCAGTTTCAATAAGATGTTTGTAAATCCAGCAGAAACAATTCACAAAGGAAGCAGTCAGCACGGGAGGGCAAAAAAGACAAGTGAGTGGGAGATTGCAAGGAGGAAATGGAATGACAGGAGATAAAAGAAGCAAGATGGCGCAAGCTGCAGCAAGGCAGCATGTGTTGCTATTTTGTTTGCTGCACCCTGGGCTTCCTGAAACAAAATTGAAATATTCCACAGGCTATTGGAATCCTCCTAGCCTCAACAAAAACATACACTCGACCAGCTGATTACACTTCCATCAGCTCAAAAGAGGCAAGCACAGGGGATTATAATAATGTAGCACATAAATCTTATTCTAATGGATTATTATCATATTAATTGAGTTTTTGGTGCTGTTTTAGAATTATAATATTTCAAAAGGTAATATCTCAATTGTGATGGCTTGTCTGATATTGTGTATGAAATAATGACATACAATTACAGTATAACCCATTTAATCTCCTGCGAGCTTCTGTTCGCTGCCTGCCACACACAATGCATCAGAGTAATTACATAAGGCCGTATGGAAATTTTGTACAATGTATCAGCCCTGTATACAGGAGGAGTGTTAAGCTCTTTGCAGGGCACCGCTGTACCAGGATCTTTCCCTTTTGAAGTCTGGCTCACAGAGTTGGGCATTGTCATTCTTACTTAAAATTCTCTTCAATGCAATGGCTCCTGCTTGAATATAATATCATTCTCAGAACTTAATTAAAAAGGGTTGAACTAAATTAGTGACAACACTGTATTCTCAAAGAATGAGATTACATTATTTGGCCAATCAGCCCATTCTATCCACATTGTTCTACTCAGGCCCTTGTTCTGACCGATGGAAGGAATAGACTTCCGGATCAGATTTTGACAGCAAGTTATACTCACTGTTTGTACTCCTCCACCCACAACCTCCCACCCAACCTGCCCACCCCTTCCACCCCACCAGCCCCCCTCCACATCCTCTTATGTAAATCAATAAGTGCTATGAATCATAGGAACATAGGAATTAGGAGCAGGAGTAGGCGATTCAGCCCTCTGAGCTCACTCCGCCATTTAACATGATCAAGGCTGATCTTATCCTGGTCTTAACCCCACTTTCCTGCCTGCCACCCCACACACCTCTCTCCCACTTTTCATCAGAAACACATCTTTTTCATTCTTGAATCTGTTGGTTGATTCTGCCTCCAGTGCATTCTGTGGCTGTGAGCGCCACAGATTCACAACCCTCTGGGGGAAGTAACTTCTCCTTATCTCAGTTTTGTACCTATCCCCTCTCACTCTACATCTACAATCTCTTGTTCAAGACTGTCCCACAAGGGGGAAATCTTTTCAACATCCACCTTATCGATCCCCTTTAGCATTTTACATACCTCAATCATATCCCCCCTCATTCTTCTGAACTCCAATGAATACAAGGCCAGGCTATGCAACCACTCCTTGTCCGACAGCCCTTTCATCCCTGGAATCAACCTGGGTACCCTCCTCTGAACTGCCTCCAGTGCCACCACATCCTTCGCCAAGTAAGGAGACCAAAAACGGCCATAATATTCCAGGTGTGGGCTCACCAATGCCTTATATAATGGTCACAACACTTCCTTACTCTCATCATTCAGTCCTTTTGCATTCTGCCTGTTGTTTCTCTAGCTTGATGCACTATGTAAACTGTGAATACATTTTAAGAGCGAGCATCAGATATAGAAACAGAAAGGCACGGTATGTTTCTTCTTTCTCAAGGGCTCCTCTTGAGGGCTAATTTTTGATTTACATTTGTCTGGTTTTGGTTTTCAGGGCTGCTTTTCCATTCTGACTAACTCCTTTATTAGGCGATATAGTAAGGCACAAAATTCTTTTGCAAGGGCTCTTCTTGAGGACTGTTTGTCGATTTTTAGGTGCTACATTTTCATTTGCTAATCCATCTAGATAGTTATATTATCTTCCATACTTGTGTTGATGTACTTAGACTTGCACAGAAGCAGAGTTAGAAGAATTCATCATTTTCCTCAATGGTTATTACCACCATTAAACTTAAAACCACAACACACATGGAAAGGATTCATTCCTTGCCACCATGGTATGTAAATTGAAATAAGGTAGCAAGCAAAGCTTTTTTTAAAATAACTTATGTACTTTTACACAAGAAAGACGATCATCCTAAATGCACCTTCTGTAAACTGGTGAGGTCATAGCTAATATGTTTCCATTACCATGTGCACAAAGCTGGACGATTTTAACCAGGAAATTACTAAGCTTTTTAACTGCATGTCAGACCTCACTCTCAGATTTAAGTAGAGCAATTGATACAGCGTTCATCTGCTACATTTTTTGGAGCTCTTCTTTCCCCTGCTGTTATCACAAAAGAGTCAGTCGGCCGCTCTGCCACCAACAGGGCTTGGTCCCTTCCTAGGCTCAGCTTTCCACTCCTGAATCTCAGTCCCTCCTACCTTCAGACCTTGCCCCGCCAACAGTCAAAAGCTGCTTGTCCTTGTTCTTCCCCACACCCTTGTTCAAGGCTGTCAACCCCCTGCTTGCCCCCATTCTTGGAACTTGGCTTCCCCTCACCGACGGCCTTAACCTACCAGCTGTTTGCTGTTTCTCCAATCCCATGCGGTTCTCTCCCACATTGGTTTACTAATAAACCAATTAGTAACAAATCAGCAGCAAGTACAGGAAAGAACCAGCCTGTGATTTGGAGGAGCAGCACGTCCATATGTCCTTCCATCCGATTAAAGACCTTTTTCTGATTGGAAAGCCTCTGTAAGTAGATTTTCCAAGGTGTTTTTTTTTTTAATTCATTCAAGGGACATGGACATCGTTGGCTAGCCAGGATTTATTGCCTGGGGATTACAAGAGCAGATTCATTCACTTTCCCTGCCATCATCATGGGCCACTGCATCCAAGATCAAAAATGGCTGAGAGATAGGAAATGGCCATTTACCAGAAGAATGGTAAATAGGTACCTCTCAGGCTATAGGAAGGTTTTGTAATGCAGTCCCCCAGGATTTGAGACCAGGACCCTTGATGTATGTCAATGATCTAGATTTACCATGCAGTGGACAATTTTGTTTTTAGTTTGCGGGCAATACAAAACTTGGGAAACATCAAAAGGTGCGAGGAGGGCAGCATAGAACTTGAAAAAGACATAGAGAAGTTAATGGAATGGGCAGATGAGGTTCGATGCAGAGAGGTATGAGGTGATGCAAATAACATGGAGAAAGAGTGCAAAAGAAAAGGTACTATTCTAAAAAGTGCGCAGGAGCAGAGAGACCTGGACATATATGTGCATCAATCATTAAAGATGCATGACAGGTGGAGAGCAGTTAACGAAAAGCATACAGTATTCTAGACTTTATTAATAGTGACATAGAGTACAAGGGCAGGGTATAAGGCACTAGATTGACCTCAGCTGAAGCACTGCATACAGTTCTGGGCACCACACTGTAAGAAGGGTGTGAAACTACACAGGACATTTATAAGAATATTTCCATGGATGAGAAACTTCATTTATGAAGATAGTTTGGAAGAGCTGGGGCTGTTTTCCTGGGAGAGAATTCTCTTTTACTCTCTTAAAAGGATCAAGAATGAGATGCACAAATTTGAAATGATGGAAACAATAGTTTAGTGATATTGTGCCTGCATTAGTAATCCAGAAACCCAGATAATGTTCGGGGGACCCAAGTTCAAATCCTGCGATGGCAGCTGGTTGAATTTGAGCTTAATAAATATCTGGAAGCAAGAGTAGAATGATGGCCGTTGTTGATTGTCTGGAAGAAAACATGGTTCACGAATGTCCATTAGGAAAGGTTAGTGCCATCCTTACCTGGTCTAGTCTCCATGTGACTCCAGACCCATAGCAATGTGGTTGACCATTAACTGACCTCTGGACAATTAGGCATGAGCAATAAATGCTGGCCCAGCCAACAACGCCCACATCCTGTAAATTAAATCTTTTTAAGAAGTGATTTGCAAAAGAAACAAATCCAATATGAGAACAAGCAAGTGGTTTATACCAGTGACAATACACTACCTGGAAGTGTGGTGGACTGGGCCAGGCTGTACCTCTGGGCTTTTCTCTTATTGGAGAAATTTGTCACTCTGTAACTCTCTTTCACCCTATCCGAATGCCCACAGCATCCCAGGCTTCCACAGCCTTGCCTTGCTTTTATGTGGCTTTCCACACGTACCTCGCTCAATTTGCTGCCAGAGTACCTTGCTGTTTAGTGCAGACACAAAGCCGGGAAGGTGGTAGGTGTCAGCAAGTACTTGCCCAACGGTTCCCAGCACAGGAAGTCAAGGGTAGACTCCGACAATCGACCAGGCACTGCTCAGGGCAATGAGAGTCAGGATCTTCTCTCCATAAGGGGTGAGAAGCCAAATGCCAGGCATCACACCACCCATCTTGACCCTTCCTGCCGTATTGCAGTCTGATTTGCTCCTGAATTGTCAGAGAGGCAGGTAGCGAGGAAGATGAATGAGGTTGACACAGTTATTACAGTTAGTGCAGTTGGGAAGTTGTTCCATGTGAATAAATAGGCAGTAAAGATGTCATGCAGGGCTGGTGGTGGATGAGGGAAATGGAGAAGATGTTACAGGCGATAGTGAGAGTGGTAGAATGTGAACGTTGGTGATAGGTGGGTACAGGAAAGGAGATAGAATGGGTGTGAGGTAATGGAGAGGAGGTGGTGGTACTTAATGGTGGCAGAATGAAAAAGATTGTTGACTTTCTTCCTACAGTGCTGGGCATTCTTCCAGCTGGCTGATTCTGCTTTAACCTAGGTGGGCAATCTCTGACCAGGCTGGCATGGTCTGTGGTGTCTTGACTGCCTCTGCTGGTCTTGGGGCAAGAGGCATTTCTGCCTGTGCACTATCTCATCCAGCAGAGTCTCCAGGTCCCTGTCCACACATGTGTACTGATTGAGGGCAGAGCAGAATGAATGTGACTGAATCTTGGTTGGCGTCTATGGCTCAGAATGTGCTGTAACTTGTACTTATCAACATTTTTATCTAGGTGTAGGTGGCTGATGCTTGCATTGAGTGATGTTTAGCTGAGGGCCTTTGGAAGTTCTTACATGAACATTGCAGCACAGAAGGAGATCTCTCAGACCACTAAGTCTGCACCATTCAGTGAATAGGACCTGAGATGTCTTCATTGGAGAAGGCAGGCAGGACATCAATTTGAGTTTATGTCTGAATGATGAATCTCTGACAATGCAGAACTTCCCCTACCCTGCACTGAAGTCTGCGGCTGAACTAGCATTTTCAAAATTCATGGCTGTCTGATTCAGAAGCAGGAGTGTTCCCACAGAGCCCAAGCTGAAAACTTAACAATACAAAGGTGAAGTCACAACAGGAAGGGAACAACAAAAGCAGTCAGGCTCGGGGAGGGAAGAGATGATGAACAGAAGGAGGAGTGGGAAAGGAGGAAGCCTTAGTGTAACTATACAATTCATTGTCATAGTGAAGATACTTGTATCTCACTGCCGCACCATTTCCCCCTTCCCGATCCCAACTCCAAGTTGTATTATTGGGAGATGTTTGGGCTGGGAGAATACAAGGGCATCACATTAGCAGAGGAGTTGGATCCTTTATTCAGCACCTTCTCAACTTAGATGACCACGGGAGCATTGACTGAGCAGTTGTTTCACTGAATCAACCTATGGCTAGGTCTCAGCATGAGATTTTGATTTAAGACTCAATCAAAATTTTTTATGTGGAGAGCTGTATTCATCTTTCTTGAATACCAGCCTTGACGGAGGGCTGCATTCACTTTGACTTATTCTGTCAGTCAGAATTGAACAACTGAATTATGTCACCTTATTAGCTATGAAGCAAACAGGTCAGAGCTCTTCTGGTATAGGGGTGATGTCCAACCTCTGAGGCCTGGGTTTCAGTTCCAGCTTCTACAGAGGTATGTCATAGCATTGCTGAACAGATTTAACCAATCAGGAAATCCCCTGGAAGAAAACAGCCATTGGCTGAAATATGATAGTAGCTAGTGCAAAGTCCTGCCAAAATCCAAACTTTTTGAAAACAGTTGAAGAATAGACTGTGATATGTTATAGTTAAGCTCTCAGAGCAGCAGCAGGAGTCCGGTAATCTGAACTTTGTACACTGTCTGATATGAGCTTATGTTTGGAGCACTACCTCCCCCAGTCTCTCAGTGTAGCAAGCAAGCTGTAAAAGTATGACTGCCACTTTGTAAAAATAGAATCAACAATCTTCAATGTTTTCAGTGCGTATAATTGCTGCTGTTTGTGTTATTTCATTTTCCCCTTATCAGCTTGTCCTAATCCCTGCTGTTTCTCATCCTGCACGTTAGCCCACAGTGACATCATATTTTTGCCAACAGGATCCATGTCTACCTCACCATAACCTCTCTCGACCCAACCATTATCTCCCATTTGTCAACAGCTTGGCAAACAACTTAACCATCATTCCCATTTCTAGCCTCTGTGAACCCAAAGCCATCCAGAACTCTGCTGTCTGTAATTAATTCGCAACCAGTCCTATTGAACTGTTGTCCCTGTGTCAACTGCCCCACATTCGCTCCCAATCTAACAGATCCCTTCATGACTGCGTTGGTTTTGGAGTTGAGAGGGATGGTTTATGAGGAGGGATTAGGTAAACTGGGACGATGCACTTCGGAATTTAGAAGATTGAAGGCGTATCTTGTAGAAACATGTAAAATGATGAAGGGAATCAATAACGTCGAAGCAGGGTGGTTGTATTTACTGGCGGGTGAAACAAGTACTAGGGAGCATAGCCTGAAAATAGGGGGGAGCCGACTTAGGACTGAGTTGATGAGAAACTTCTCCACCCAAAGGATTGTGAATCTGTGGGCTTCCTTGCCCATTGAAGTAGTCGAGGCACCTTGTTGAATGTTTTTAAGGCAAAGATAGATAGATTTTCAAACAGTAAAGAAATTAAGGATTATGGTGAGCGGGCAGGTAAGTGGAGCTGAGTCCTCAAAAAGATCGACCCTGATCTTACTGAATGGCGGAGCGGGCTCAACAGGGCAGATGGCCTACTCCTGCTCTTATTTCTTATGTTCTAATCATGTCACTCCTCTCAATCGCCAAGTACCCCTCCCAACGCTCTTCTAGAATATTTTCTCTTCTCTAATTCTAGCAACTCATGCATCCCTGATTATAAGTGCTCCATTGTTGCGAGTCTGTGTCTTTAGCTGCCTAGGCCTTAAGCCCTGGATCTCTCTCCCCAAATCTTTCAGCCCGTCTGTCCCTTTGAACCTCCTTTAAGGCATTGTCCAATACCTCCTCATGCAATTTGGTATCTAACTTTGATTAGTGATGGTCGTGTGAAGTGGCTCAGTGTGATATAGTGTCAGTAAATATCTGCAAATTGTTGTGATAGCACTGTCTCCTTATCGAGTAACCATAGACAAGTTGCAGCAAAGCATCCACGGATGGAAAATAAGAATTCTTTCTGTGTTTTGTCGTAGGATTTCTCTGCTAATTTGCACAATTCCCAGAGGTAGTAAAAATTCAGAGTACCATTGATCCAGGGAAGTCCCACCTATGCCAGGATATACACTGGGATTCAATTTCAAATAATATCCAATAAAAACTGCTATGAACTGTAACCACTAAGATGCTGCATGTGTTGTATTGATGTTTGAAATAATGTGAAACCTTGCCCCACTCAGAAAGCACTCCGGTTTCATCACTGGCTGTACTCAGCCAGCTGGGCTGTGTGAGAATGAATCTAATCCAGGGAGATGTTCAGGAGAATTAGAAATACATGCACAAGCATCAATTGCATGCAGTTCAGCTTCGTGGGGTGCAGAACAGACGATTGACTTCAACAGGCCAGTGACTTTGCTATTGAGGTGGAAAATCAGACGGTTATACAATGGATGTTCGATCAGTCATTATCCACTTCAAAACATAGCAAACTATTACTCCTTTAATGCCTGGGTTCACTTTGAACAAACAGTTCTGGGTATTACATAACAATGGTCGTCCATGGGGTTATATCTCAGCATATAGTGTCTCCTCCAATTATTATTTGTGTTATCACTGCTGATAAAATAACAGACAGAGGAATGTTAAGTGTTCATACCCTGATATTGGATGCAATTATTCATAGGCAACGACACCTACCAGTGTCAGTTTGAACGAATGAAGAATTTTCCTCTGGCTGGTTAATTAATTTTGTACGTAGAACATTATCTGACACTCCGTCATATTTGTCCCATGGATATTTGAAGCACTTCTCCCTCTATTAACACAAACCAGTTTCACTTGCCACCCCAACAAACCTGCAAAGCTATTTTAACATCAGACTGCACGACAAATGCAATGCAGAATTACTCAGTGCTAAAGTGCTTGTTAATTCTGAATTTCTATGCGCTAATCTTTCAAAGGCATAAATAGATGCCAGGGGTGATTCCATAAGTTGGCACCCTCTGTGGGGTGCAGCTGTCACAGAGTGAATTGCAAAAGCACAACCCATCATTTCCTGTCCACTAAAACTAATGGCGATATAATCAATGACTAGACACTCCACATTTCCATATTGGTGTGCTACTTGTGAATGCGACTCCCACCAGAATTTATACTCCCTGGATTATAAATTCACTCTCTTGTGAAATTATATCGCCTTTCCTTAGATTTTGTTGGGCAAAAGCTTATGTCATTAATTTGTATGTAAGCCAATGTAATTAAATCATTTTGAAAGATGCTCTACCGCCAGCTCTGAATTGGTTTGTTTGTAATGCTATCCTTTGCCTTACTTAAACTAAATCAAATTGGTGCAGTGCTCACAAAATTTTCATTGAAATGGTTTGGTTTTATTTCACTGGTTTTGGTTTGCTGAACATTTGTTGGGATTATGCACAGCTCGTCATCACAAAGCACTTGGAAAAGAGGAATGTGAGACTTTACGTTGACAACACTTTCACCTACTAATGTCTATAAACTTCAAACTAAAACAGTCATCAGTATATAACCTGGTAAGAGTGCTTGTGTCACAATGGTAGTATCCCTACCTCTGGGCCAGGAGACCAGCGTTCACTCCCACCTGCTCTGTACATCTCTGAACAGATTGAATAAAAATATACATACCCTGCAAAGCCAGGCATGATGGATTGCAATGCAAAGTGCTCCCCCTTCACACAATAATGCAACTAAAATAATCATCAGTGCATTGGGTTAAATATAATGGAATTTTCGAACAAGTGGGATTGGGTTTAAAGTGAGAGAATTTGTGATTGGATTAAAATTGGAGGAAATCATTGAATGACTAATTCATAACTACATGATGTGATGCATCCAGTAGAAACAGGCAAAGCTTAGTATTTAACTGCTGTTGACTCTCTGTTAGAGCCTGCAATGGTAATGTTTAATGGAATTATCAGAGATTTGTAAACATTTATTGATTTTGTGCTTATTTGCTATTGAGCTTTGTGAGACAGGTACTTGTAAATGTTCCCAGTTAATGTGATTTACTGCACTTATAAAATCATATTTATTCCGAACTCAAGACTTTGCAATTTGAAGTCATGGTATAGAATCTATTTACAACTTAAGTGAAAATATAGCAAAAATCAGACTTGATAGCTGATAGCCATTGAAATCCCAAATTACTAATTCCGACTACATCTTCAGACCTCCAGTGAAGATAAGAGTAATTCTCTTTGACACATGAAGCTGAGTAAAGCCTTCTACCAAAGAAAGCTGTAAAAAACTAGCCAGGAAGATATCTTCAGTAACTTTAATGTATATGGTTAAACAATAGTCTCTATCCAGTTTGAGAAGTTAATTATTGTTATTCATTGGTAGAATGCTGAGATTAAGATACTTAAATATAGCAGGTAACCTTCACCCCTGCAGTGGCCATTCAAATTCACTAGCAGTAAAGGGGTACGTGAAAGAGTTCTTGTCTGCTTAATTACAGTCTTAACTTGCAGAAAGTAAAACATAACTCGCCTGTTCCCCAACCTTTAGCCTTTCCAAAAGACCTAATTCTATTGCACAGAATTGATAGCTCTGTCATCTCATTCAGCCAGTATTGGGGGTGGGGAGCACCAAACACCATAGGTTGGTGTGAAAACCCCTACAGGACCCATGGGGAATCATTAATTCATCTCCTTGAGTATGAGTTCCCAGATTAGCCAGCAATGGTCTGCCCGGCTAGAACACATTATCTTGATTTGGTGATGGGAAAGCATTCAGTTGTAAGAGCACTTCTAGATTTTAAAAATATATAATGCATACCCAAGGGGTAGGTGATGGCTTCATGGTCTTATCACTCAACAATTAATCCAGAGACCCAGATAATGTTCTGAGGATCTGGGTTTGAATCCCACCATAGTAGATAATTTGAATTCACTAATAACCTGGGAATAAGAATCTGATTGTCGATTATCACAAAAAAAACCCATCTGGTTCACTAATGTTCTTTTGGGAAGGAAACTGCTGTCCTTACCTGGTCAGGCCTACATGTGACTCTAGACCCACAGCAATGTGGCTGACTCCTAGCGGCCCTCTGGGCAAATAGGGATGGGCAATAACTGCTGGCCTAGCCAGCAATGCCCACAGCCCATGAATTTAAATAAAAAGCAAACTCAAAGAGCTCTTGTGGTCCAGAGGTAGTGTCGCTGCCTTTGAGCCAAGAGGCCTAGGTTCAAGTCCCACCTGCTCCAGAGGTTTGTGGTAATAGCTCTGGAACTGGCTAATTTAAAAACAATAATAAAATAAAGCAGACACTGGAGAGCTCTTAGGAGAAAGTGAGGACTGCAGATGCTGGAGATCAGAGCTTAAAAATGTGTTGCTGGAAAAGCGCAGCAGGTCAGGCAGCATCAAAGGAGCAGGAGAATCGACGTTTCGGGCATAAGCCCTTCCTCAGGAATGAGGAGTGTGTGCCAAGCAGGCTAAGATAAAAGGTAGGGAGGCGGAAGATGAGGCGCTCTTCCTCCAGGCATCGTGTTGCTATGGTCTGGCGATGGAGGAGGCCAAGGACCTGCATGTCCTTGGCGGAGTGGGAAGGGGAGTTAAAGTGTTCAGCCACGGGGTGGTTAGGTTGGTTGGTGCGGGTGTCCCAGGGGTATTCTCTGAAATGTTCCAGCAACACATTTTTAAGCACAGGAGAGCTCTTGTTGTGCCATGGTCGTATCCTTACCTCTGAACCAGGAGATCCCAGAATTGAGTCCTGCCTGCTCCAGGGGTATGTGATAATAACTCTGGAACAGGTTGATTTAAACCAAAATAAAATAAAATAGTGCATACACAGCCTGGCCAAGTTGACTATAGGCAGGTCCGTTTAGCGGATTCATTTCTGACCCTCTTCCATGCCCAGGTATCATTGAAGAGGGTGCCTGTAATGCCCACAAATAGTCTTGATGCCTATATAGAGAGGTGGGCACCTCAGTGGGTAAAGTGATTTATTTCTGCCTTTATTTTGATTCAGCCTTCTCCCTCATTCACTACCACCCCTGATTATCTGATAGTTTGCACTGACCTTAGCAGACCTTGCATGTAAGTATTAATTTGGCTACATGGGTGACTTACTGTTGGTGATTAATAGGTAAAAACAAAAGCCATGGTGATTTGGTGCTGGGAAAATAAGCACCTCCAGATATAGAAAAGAAGAAAAAAGTAAAGCAGACCCAATTACTCTTGTGACAGTGGTATTATCCCTGCATCTGGGCCACAAGACGCAGTTCAAGTCCCACTATGCTGGAAATGTCACCCAACAGATCTAAACTGGTTAATTCAAAATACTTACAAAGCAGATCCAGGGACTCCTGTGGCATAGTGGTAGTGTCCCTACCTCCGAGCCAGGTGACCGAAGTTTAAGTCCCAACTATTTCAGAGGTATGTAGTAACACCTCTGAACAGATTGATTAGAAGATGTCAAGGGACCCAGAGATGGGTCTGGAACCGTCTATCCCTGGTTGGAATGAGCCTATGTATGCCACAAGTAGTGGCTCTGTTTTGGAGTTCGAAAATAAATGATTTTCTTTCCAGTCAGGCCACTTTTATAAGTGTTTGATTGATTTACAACTGCGATTGCCTCTAGAGATATCTGATCACTTTGTAATGCAGCCCATTATTGGGTAGTCCAGCACTTGCAGTGTAATTTGAGGATTTGTTTCATAATTACTTTCTTCTCTCCCTCAGTTACCTAGACAGCTTAGATCGAATTGGAAGTAATGACTATCAGCCAACAGAGCAGGATATCCTCCGAACCAGAGTGAAGACCACTGGTATCGTAGAAACTCACTTTACATTCAAAAACCTCCACTTCAGGTGAGTCCAGTTAAATAAAACAACACCACACTCCCCTGTCCAAATGGAAAGCAATTGGTTTCAACATAAAGGGGATCATTAACAAAATCCTAATTTATAAAACCCATTCACATAAACAGAGTTAAAATTGGATCCATTATGCATGACTGTATTTGATGTGTTCAGTTGAAGATTTTAAAAAATACAGGTGCATCAACAAATAGAAGGGGTTGATTACCCATTTGCTGTTGCCTTGATAGTAAATACTTAGGGATTTCATGTAATCTCCGTGCTTTATGGATTCCCCCCCCCCCTCTCCAACCGTCCACCCCAGTGTATGTAGTTAACAGACTAGAATGAGTGTGTTCCTCAAAGACAGAAGCTTCTTTCATTCAGTCACTTCAGTCAGTCACAAATGACATTGTGCAAGTTGCAGTTAGAACAGGTATAACTAGTTTGAAGGTATTTCTGAAAAAACATGTATTTTATTGAAGCTTTTTGTCCAATGCCTTGCCCTGAGAAATGTACCAGAGAATGTTCTTTTGAGTGGAAACAGGTACAATGTGTTTACTTGTTCTTTCTGTCTGCAAAAATCAAGGTCCTGTGTATTAATAAACATAGCTGCTGGTAACTATGAGTAATTGCAGAATTGTTCAACAAATGTTACCCCATCACAGAATTACATCCAGTGTTGGACACTATTTTGAGTTTTGCACACACAGGCTAGTTGGTTCTGGCCCCACAGGGCTATGGTATTTAATGTGACCCACCAGTCTTCAGGATGTGTGACCAACATATCTGGCATCACACTAGCACTGAAATTCACATAGCACCACATTCACGTTTATGGCATGATGGCAGCATCCTCTTAGTGGCAAACACCATCATGTTGCAAATTCATACAGTAGGTAAACAGTTCATCTCACCGGCTTTGTAAACCTTGGGGTAATCTAAAGTGGACCGGGGACTTGTCTGAACTGAAAGCCATGGCCTTGGGTCTGTTGCTGAGTCAACAGGAAATGATCCAGTAAGGGTAGCTATTATCCCAATGGATGGTTCTAATATACCCCCAGTCCAATTGCCAACCAATGAGTCCTCTCTCCTCATACAGAATATAAGCATAGTTTTACATTGGAATTCTTGAGAATTGTCCTGATGAGTGCAAGATGAAAAGGTTCTACAAGATGAGTGTTGCCGAAAAAAGACACAAGTTCTGTTCACCAAACAACTAGCTCAAAGAGGCAATCACTCGGAGCCCTAACCCCTCACAGCTGTGGATCATGCACAGAAAATGTTAGAACCCTAACGCTAATGTCATACAATTGCGCAGAGAGACACAATTGCGCCGCCCTAGTGTCAACACAAAACATATAGTTGTCCAGCACTGTGTGATTATGAGGATAGATTGGAGAAATTGGGACTGTTCTCCTTGGAGAGAAGCAGGCTAAGAGGAGATCTGATAAAGGTTTCAGAATTTTGAGTGGGCTAGATGTAGCAGATAGGGAGAAACTGTTCCCATTTGTGAAAGGAACAAGGGAGCTAAGTCAAAGATGAATTGCAAAAGGAGTAAGTGAGGAAAAACATTTTTACTCAGTGAATAATTAGGATATTCAATGCACTTGCTGGAAATGTGGGTTCAATTAAGTACTCAAGAGGCATTGGATTATTATTTGAATAAAAATAATGTGTGAGGGTATGGGAAACCAGCAGGAGGTTGACACGAGACAACGATGCTCATTCAATTAACTGGTGCAGACACGATGGACCAAATGACGACCTCCTAAGCTGTAGCAATTCTGTGATATGTCTTGTAAAATGTTTGAGAGCACAAGGTGCAGTGAAGATTCTGAGAGAAATGATTAAATCGAGTATCTCCAGTCCACAAATGGAAGTTGAATCCTTTGGTTTGAATGATCTCAGTGAGGAAAAGCTGAGGACCAGGAGACCAAGGATAGACATTTGAGAGATTCGGAGACAAAAGTTTGATGACAGATTTGACAGGGAAGAACAAAAGTAGCTTGAGCAGTCCGTCGGAGCTGGACATCAGAGGAAGATGGGGTGGTCGACCATGCCCAGCAGTGGCTGCATAGAATTGACGCCCCCTGGCCACTGACGGCATTTGTGGCTTTAATTAAGGGCAGTTTCAATGCAGTAGAAAAATCTGGTTGGAGAATGTTAATATGGATTTGTATGCGTGGATTTGAGAGGCTTTTGTACTAATCCTGCATCATGCTCATTTTTAAACCTGCCCATACATTAGCAAATTCAACTGTACAACCTGTCACTGTGGAATTTGAAGTCCCAACCCCTCGAGAGCTAATACACTGTTGAACTGAATGCATCTCAATCACAGGGGAGTCCGAATAGAACACCTGCACTTATGGACAGATCTGCCATACACATACAGATGGCAGTGTCAGAACAGTGACCCCTCACCTGCCGAATGGAGTGTCAGACCCTTGGAATAGTGGTTCAGGCTGTTTCTCATTCCCCAGACTCCAGTTTGCATTTCAAAAGATTTTCCATTTCGCTAAGTGACTTATTGTAATGAATGATTAAGTGATTTTATGAGACAGTTCCAGATACCCGCAGGTTGGAGATCATGGGAGTTGATAGCAGGGGGTTTTCATTAATTAGTCTACATGGGCACTGAGACACTGCAGACTTTTGATCACTGAGCTTTTCAAGGTCTGCCAGTCATTTAACATAAAAGTCCAAAATTTACATTTCTCTAAAAAAAACTATATTATTTCTTAGAAAATAAATCAATCAAAGTGATTAAATTTTAACTGATGCACATTCACTTCAGCACAATTACAGAACTGATTTGAAAAATGGACCATTGTAAGTGAGTGGGATAATTACGAGACTAATAGATAACATACAGTTTAGAATCTAATAATCTTTACCTATGCTAGTTCCCTCTAGACCAGTACCAAGGCTAAATCCTGTATCCAAATTTGTGCTTAGCACCTACTGTTCTTTACTCAGTCTAAGCTAGGGGCCAGCAGATACACTTTAAACTCTGCCAACATATTTTCCTGAACCTGTGCAAGACCTGCATTTAGTAATCTAACGAGTATCTCTGACATCTCCAAATCTACATCCTACCCTTAATGCCATGCTTTTGGAAATGGTGGCTGGGATTGCTAATTCAATGTCTGCATGAAGACTACTCTTGATTGTGTATGAAGATTACTTTCTGATGTTTAAGTAGATGGAGAGATTTACTCCTGTGTAATCATTATCAGGGCTGAGGATGTATAAAAAGAAAATAGGGAGTATCCACATGTTATATGTCAGGCTGCTTTTATTGTTGTACTTATCATGAAGTTCGTCCCATGTATGTACACTATCTACATGCATGAAGAACCTTTGCCTTCCCAGTTATGAGTCATACAAGGCTATATTTCCCATTCCTGCATCACATCAGTCATGCTGGAAGTTAGTCTCAAGCTGATTTTCAATGTCACAAGGATTCATCAGCATGCTGACTGTTCTTCTCTTAACATCCTTTGTCACCCACACGTCAGTTCGCAGCCTTTCCCTTGATCTCCACATGGTCTTCTCCTAATCAATGCGCCTATCAATTTCTATCTATCACCTTTCAAGGTGCCAGTCTTGTATTATATGCTTACAGATTGCTGTTGGCTCACTTATACATTGTGCTGTTGTACCAGAGCCATTCTCTCATTGCTCTTGAATGCTACCCATTGCCCACTTTGCACAGTGAATTCTATAAACACCAGTTCCTGCTTCTGTGCCTTTTGTTAATACAGCACTGTGGACTGTAACTTGATGCCTTAAAATCTCCGGTGGCTGAAGTTACTTAATTGTATGTCTGGAAGAGAGATACAAATCAAGGCCCGCCACGCCTCGGGCTAGTGTTAACTTGCCACTGAAGCATTTCCCGATCTTTATTCTTCTAACTCCCATCAGTATAATTTTTTTTTCACATTTAGCTTCCCTATGAATGTAACTATTTTATTTACCTCAACTTCTCTCTGCAGTATCATGCCACACTGAGTGAAACTGTTTCTTTGGAATTTCTCATTAGATTTATTAGTGATTCTCTTATATTTATGGCCCATGGTTTTGGATTCTCCCACCATTAGAAATATTTTCTATATGCCGGCTCTATCAAGCCCTGTCTATATTGGTTCCTGAACCAAAGCAGAAGTTGCTGGAAAAGCTCAGCAGGTTTGGCAGCATCTGTGAAGAGAAATCAAAGTTAACGTTTTGGAGTCAGGTGACCCTTCCTCAGAACCCGTTTTCTCTTCACAGACGCTGCCAGACCTGCTGAGCTTTTCCAGCAACTTCAGTTTTTGTTTCTGATTTACGGCATCCAAAGCTCTTTTGGTTATTGTTTATGTAGTTTCCTGGCCAGAGATCGCATGAACTGATCACAGAAAACAACAAGTCTCACCGTCCAGTCATCAGTGAATAGCCTGTGCTCAGCCTCCCCAACCAATGTCAGAAACTTTGTGTGTTGGGAATTACAGCACAAGGGCACATGTAATGCTCTGTGTAGAACAGCATGGGGACACCAATACCTCCTGGAGGTATACTTTTGTGGACAGTTAGGAATATTATGCTGAATGTTGAGAGTGTGACAGGTTAAGTCCACAACTCGTAACTATTTGTACCCATTTGTCAATCATCGGGTCTTACTGAAGAAAAGTTGTTCTATTTTCTTCACAGGCTGTTTGATGTGGGAGGTCAGAGGTCAGAGAGAAAGAAATGGATCCATTGCTTCGAAGATGTGACGGCAATTATTTTCTGTGTGGCACTGAGTGGCTATGACCAGGTGCTCCATGAGGATGAGACCACGGTGAGTCGTGCCCCAGGAGATAGCGTTGGCTCCCAGTGGTTAATGTGTGGAGGTTGTTTGATAGACCCCAGAATGATTGTTCAGCTCTCTGTAATTGTAGTGTATGCAGTGAGAGACAGACTATGGATTTATGAGCATGCTGTGTGTGTAATGAGTGTCTGTGTTCATTAAATCGTAGAAGTGAAATTAAGAGAGTCTGGGTAGGTTGTTTGACTGGACTTGAATTGAAGGAAGGAGCAGGTTCTGATTCCTCTTTATCTGCATTGAATTATATTACGTGCAAGAAGATTTCTTCCCATTGTGTTAGAAGTGCTGGCAGTGTTTTCTCTGCTGATGTCTGAGATATGAAGGAGATGTGATGAGCTATGGTACCTGGGTATTTATTTTGTTCATGACACAGGACTGTGATGCCTAAGATAGATTGCTTGTGACTGACGCGCTGACAATCAGTTTAGGCGTACTGCTGGAATATGACGTTTACATAGAAGCATGTTGACTGGTTTCCTGGTGCATTCACTGGTCTCTCTTCTCTACCCCAGCCACCCAAGATATTAACTGCCACAAAATGTCTTTTAAAATGTACTTTTATTTTAAGAGATCTGAAAACCACAGCAAGAGCATGTTGAATCTAAATCCAGGCTTCGAGAACAGAATGGGAACCTATCTTGTTGGATACCTGCTGTTTTGTAATCCAGTTCTAGGATTCACTGACCTGCCCAATCAACTCTTTTAAATCCAGCAGGAATACCCCTTTTGTGTTTTATAACAGTAGCTTTATTTTCATTCAGGATTTCTAATGCAACAAATGAAATTCCAATTGATTCCAGGCAAGATTTAAGAGTCTCTGGCTTTCATGTGTTAATCGGACAAGTCTGGGAGAGATGTATTATTTGAATGCAACCTCATAGCCCCTTTCATATAACCTCTCTTCGTTCACACCCATTGTGTAAAGTAGGCTGATTGTTAGGATTACGTCCATGTTAAACACATTGTTGACTCATGATTTTTTTGCTTCCTAGATCCAGGACTATGTGCTCAACTTAATTTGTTTTATAATATCACAGTATTCCTTCCTCTAGGAATAATGAAAAGGAGAGTGATTGTATCAAAATGATGACACACCCATGGTTTGGTTTCTTGTATTCCTGAGCTAACCAGGATGATTACTGTCAAAACTTTGAACCAAGCTCCCCCAGTCTGAAAGTGTTATATATAAGGAGTTATTGATGCAAGACTGTCATTATCGGCTTGTTCCTGGAGAAGCTTGCATCTATTGTGTGTTAACATGTTAAGCCACATGTATGATTGTGGAATTTTGTTCCAGGGATTTTCAGTTACTCAATTGATTGGCCGCACAGCTGTACAACTTTGAACTGGACTGTATCTCTAAATCAAGCCTCACCCCTTCTGTGTGATTGCAATAACAGTTTGTTCCATTTATTAAATATGTAATCACTGTATTTTTCATCTTAATATTTTGTGCAATTAGCAGCGAGTAGTTGAAGGGATAACATAGTGCCACATTGTCTCAGTGGTGCTCATAATTACCATTGCTTTGTGTGGACTGTGCTAATCTTGCTTGTACTTTGCTGAGGTCGGTTTTATAACAATGGAAGATGTCCAACTCTGCAACAGATACAATCACAGACTCCAAGCCACCATTGAAAACTTAATTGATTTATACTGATTTAAAAAGTGCTGGATTTAATTTTGTACATGCAGATGATGATCAGTAGGCAGCATTGATCATACCTGTGTATCCGGACAGGATAGTCAGCATGTGGATCAGAGTCCCAAAGAATCTTTTTATTTTGGGCTGATTTGACACCAATGCATGGATCTGAGTCAATGCTGTTGGGAAAGAAGATTGATGGTTCTTCATAATATAGGGTCAGAAAGTATGATGTTGGAAAAGCACATCAACACTTTTTGACTGTGATCTCCATTGTTTGCAGTCCTCACTTTCTCCTCCATTGTATACGGTAATGCTGGTGCTGCTGTCAGAGTTAAAGACAGAATCTGGGTATTACTTAAAATAGGAAGTAACGGGTGAAGGGATCAAGGTGGAGTCATTGGCACATTGATCATACCATTTTTATGTGGAAAGCTTGATCAACTTAAAGCCTACTTTCAAGATTTTGAAAAATAATTGGAGTTGTATTTTCACGTCTGGTGCCACGCCAGGTCAAAAACCTTTAAAGTGTATTATAATTCAGTTTCAAGCTTATGTAGTTAATACATCGAGGAAAGTGACCACTTCTTGGTCTGAGAAATGGGAAGGTCATGAACAGCAAAATGCTGAAAATCTGAATGGAATCTAAGTAAGCTGTGCTAAATATATGTTAGACCTGAAACAATAGGTTACGATTTAAGAATGGCTACTTCTTCAAAAAGGGCGGGTTGTACCATTTATCCAAGTGTAGATAATACTGAAAATGTTCCAGCATTGAAATTGACAAAGGTTTCATAATGTAGCCTTTCTTTGTATTAGTTGTTGATTTCATTCAGCCCTTCCAGCATGACTCTGACCAAAAGTACCCAAATGACCATCTTGGCATTAATAAGAGGCCGTTCAGACCTTCCCTCCTTGGGACATTATTTGATTATGTACGTAAATCTTCTTTCAAAGTAAACAGACATTTGGAATGTGAGACTAGGGAGACTTGTGGCAGATTTCTGTAACTATGGTTATAGTCCAACAAGTTTAATTGGAAGCACTAGCTTTCGGAGTGCTGCCTCTTCATCAGGTTGTTGTGGAGTACTTGATTATAAGATACAGAGTTTATAGCAAAAGTTTACAGTGTGATGTAACTGGAATTATACATTGAAAAATACTTTGATTGTCATTCTAACAGATGAGAGGCTTAACAAACAATCAAGGTATTTTTCAATGTAAAATTTCAGTGACATCACACTGTAAACTTTTGCTATAAATTTTGTGTCTTACAATCGTGTACTCCACAACCACCTGATGAAGGAGCAGCACTCCGAAACCTAGTGCTTCCAACTAAACCTGTTGGACTATAACCTGGTGTTGTGTGATCTTTAATTTTGTATACCCCAGTCCAACACCAGCATCTCCAAATCATGGATAGTACATGTAAGAATGATTGCGTATCACATTGATGTTCAATAAACACAAGGTGGCAGCATTATGATGTAAAGCATGATGAGGTGTTCAGCCACTGTCTTCAGTGAATGGTATAACTGAAACTGCAAAACTGTCTTTTAGTTGACAATCTGAGAATCTCTAGAAACAAATACAATCAAAATATTCTATTTGTGTGAACGTTCATCGGTTTTGGGCTAAATTCCAGTCTGTTCATTGTGTAAAGAGACAGCTTTCTGGGTCATGCTGCATAGATGCTAGTGATTTTTGTTTTGGACTGCACTGTGACACAACAGTGTACCTTCAATGTGGTGTGACTATACCATGACTCTGGGTGTGCTTCGTCCTCCTTTTGCCTGCTCTCTGGTATCAAGTCCCTGGGGAAGGAGGCAGCCTTCCAGCTCCAGCCTCACGCTACAGCCTCATGACACCATTCCACCACCGCTGACTGATACAAACAAAATGCTAATAATGAGATTTTGCGACACCAACCCAAATTGGCAGGTATGAAGCTTCTCTTGACCAAGAATTGAAAACAGCAGTGCGACCTCTGGCCTGGACCTTGTCACAAGCTCCATGTAAAAGACATACAAAGTCTTATGCAAATGTTTTTTCTTCTATCTTTTATTTTGCCTAGGCATTGGTCCTGTAAAATGTAAAGTGTTTTCTTTTCGTTGTCCATGCATTTGGTAGTCTTCCTTTTGGCTCCAGACTAATGTCTTCATGACCTGACATTGTGGTGTTCATGGGTTACCAGATTCTTAATCTGTTAGCGCTTTCACTCCAATCTGTCAAAAGCCATCTTTAAACCATTGTCGCTAATAAAGCTAAAATTTCATGGCAAAATCTCAAAGGTCAGGAGGAGGCCAGGCACTGACTGTTTTCAAGTCTGGATTAATTCAAGGATCTCTGACATTCTTGGTTAATGTATCTAGTTAGTTTTTGCCACTGCTCTCTGGCTGCATGGTTTCTATGTCGAGAGATAGAGAAAGGCAGTGAATCTTCAGCTGTAGTTCCTGGTACATGCATGGTGCATGATTTAAACATTATATAAATAAAATGACTGGTTTTAAATAGATCCAGTTGTAATATGTAAATTGTTTAAGTACCTTCAACCTGTAATTAATCTGCAATTTAACATAGAAATTTTAAAATTAGATCCTTGCTGAGCTGTCAAGATAGAATTGCTTTAGTTTGTCTCTAGATGTTTAGTGTAACAAAGAGCATTCTTTCTTTCAGAATCGCATGCATGAGTCGATGAAGTTATTCGACAGTATCTGTAACAACAAATGGTTTACAAATACTTCCGTCATCCTCTTTCTCAACAAGAAGGACATATTTGAGGAAAAAATTAAGAAATCTCCACTAACAATCTGCTTTCCTGAGTACACAGGTAACTTTAGGTGACCACCACATCTCTCTGGGTGGGTAAGGGGAAGGAGCACGACTGGAAAATTAATTAGGTCATTAGTTTTAAAGCTCTGTGACTTGAACTTAGAGTTTAGAGGTTAACATACTGAGACCTTATGTCTCCAACACTCAAAAAGACCTTAAACCCTCAACATTCAAAAAGATGATTTTAAAGATACTTGTATCTGGAAATAGAATGAGAATGTTATTGATGAATGAGAATGTTATTGATCTATGAGCGAGAAGTGCAAGGAAAGATGTCCAAAATAACCCAGTATTCCAAGAGATGATAGACCATGAGTCCATGAACAGAATTCTGAAAATTCAAAGTAAAGTAACCCTCTTCACATTCATTTTCCTTCAAGTAACAGAGCTGTACTCCTCCATATCACAGGAGAAAATTTACAATAATTTTGATGTAGGTTTTCACCAGTTCCTCTTGATTAAATTAGTCATAATTCAGTCAAATGGTTTATGTAACATAAGCAGCATTCAAGGTAAGGCAGGCTCATTTTAAGGAAAATAGAGATTTAATTGAACATCAGAAGTTACATTATAAAGGAAAACTTAAGTTCTGTTCTCCATGCTGAGGGACATTTCAGAGCAAATGAAGGTGCTGCACCATCTTTCAGATTAAATAAAGGACATCAGAGTAAGATCCCAAGGGATTGATTAAAGATGAGGATCACGGTCAATATTTATTCCTCTGCCAGCATCATTAAGAACTTATTTGTCTTAGCATCATTTGTTGGATCCTATTTTGTGCAATTTTACTGTTGTGTTTGTCTACATTAATGACACTTCAGAAATTCTTCATTTGGCTGTGAGGCTGTACTAGAAAGTTGTTGCTATGAGTAGATTCCTGAAAGACTGATTTCATGAAAAAGAAAACCTCTGGTCAAGGGATATAGAAGTTTAGTTTCTGAACTAGAATATCAAACTCATAATGGATGATGCATTTCATGTGTTATCTTTAAAATTATGTTCAATCTCTAAACCTTTTATAACGAGTCCATCTTTTCTTGCATGCTGCATAAGGTATTTGACCAGCTCGTGATATCTTTCCCTGGAACAGTCCATCTAAAAAGAGGAGCACAATGTTTGTGATAGCATTTATATAGCTGCTTTAACTATAGAAAATACCTCTCGGTGCTTAAAATGGAGGTAGCAGTTTTTTTTATGGTACTTGGTCCCCTCCAACTACCGCCAGTTGCCTAACCTGTTTGCACTGCAATCTTCTGCATAGTTTCCATAGACCCTGAGTGCATTGACCAAATTAACAATCTTTTTATGTCATTCCTGATAATGATTTTTGCTCAGCTCCCCCATTATGGTTAGATCCTGATCTCAGCCAGTTGCACATTCTGAGGAATTGCCTGGAATTGCAACAAGCAGTTCTCTCAATCTGTTGCTTTGAATGTGAATGTAGATTGGTCTAACCTCTGAAAAATGTGGAGAAACTATCTTAACCTGCCCATGGTTACGGGGAGATGGGCCAAACCTGAACTTCCTCAATACTCCCCTGAGTTTTAATACCTGGCATGGCATTTACCAGAGTCCCTGCAATGGCCTTTGGAAGCCTCTTGGGAATATTTTGACAAAGAAGCGGTAAAGAAACTGCGAGACGACCAAATGCTTTCGCCAAATGCTTTCATTTTCAAATCTTTTACCTGATTTGAAAGGGCTGGTATCTAGCACCAGATAAGGTATTGCTCAGAAGAACAATCTCAAATATTGCTGATTTTGTTATTTTTCCTCTGTGTTTGTGTCTCTCTTTCAGGCCCCAGCATGTTTGCTGAAGCTGTTTCTTACATTCAGTCCCAGTACGAGAGCAAGAACAAGTCAGCAAGCAAGGAGATCTACACACACATTACCTGTGCCACTGATACCAATAACATTCAGTTTGTTTTTGATGCAGTAACTGATGTGATTATTGCAAACAACCTGCGAGGGTGTGGACTGTACTAGAGTCCGTCAGGCACTGTACAGGTGGCATTTTTGGAGACATTTCTGCCACTGATTTTACATCACACATAAACAAAACAGCCAATTTTGTAGCTACTGCTGTTCAAGCACTGAGCAGAATTGGACAGATTTTGTATTCCCTTGAATATACACGTGAGTCAGGCAGGCATATACACACCCACCCCAATATGCACCATGTCCTTGGAGACGCAGTTATAATGCCACTTTTGCATTAATGATTTTGTAAGCGAGTGTGTAAGTGGCAGTATAACTCTGGAGTTACTGTCCAGGAAACCAGGAAATGCGAGGCCCATGCCTGGAGGTTGTCTCCTGGTGGTTGAAGTTTGCACCAAGTTCAGTATAATTCCAATCCAATGGTACTGCACTGTTAACTCATACGCAGCTATTCACATTGTCAGTCATTCATGCGTACACATCTAGCCTAACACTCAGGAAACGCATACACACTGTAAGTGTTCTTTGCAGTCAGTACTGGATATCCTCATCTTCTCATTCTCTCCCCTCTGTAATTAATTCCTGATGTTTTCAGTTTGACTAAAGTTATTTTCAGATTCACATTGCCTGACAAGTTTCTGTTTTTTTGAAAGAAATTTTATATTTCAGAATCCAGAGCCTGTCATATTCAGTTGCGCTTCAATTTGATGGAGAAGTTGTTGTCTTTTAAGTTTCTCTAGGGATGTTTGGTAAAATTAGAGAGGAGATTTGGTAAGAGATTTAGCAAGGAGGTTCAGCCATGTGCTGGCATCACAGAACCTGGGACTGTGTTGTATATCAGTGACTGGACCTGTGTTTCCCAGTCAGTGTGGTCTGGTCTGTGTGCAACCCTACCTCATGTTGCCCAGTCCATGTGAGATCCTCGTGTTGCCAGAATGCAGAATGAGATAGTACCTGGTATTTGTGGGCAGAGCCAGTCTCTACTGAGACTGTAGATATATGTTGGAACTTGATATCTATTGATGTTTGCTATACCTAACACAGTTGATCAGTCATGTTGAGGTCCATTTCTAAAACTTAGATAATACATAGATGCAGGTTTTTCTTGTCAGCTAATCGATGTGGAATCAAAATATGATAGTCCTTTCACATACCTTGTTATTCTAACTCATTGAAAGGTAAGCTTCTCTGTGTGTATAGGGGATATCCAAAAATATTTATCATAAGTCAAACTATATACTAAAAACTACAGTAAATATTTAAAGCTGAAATAATACATTACAGTTGAACACAGGTGGCATTAAAATATAATAAATGTAATGTCTGCCCATTACAAATGATTGACTTTTGGGAGGAAGCTGATCTTTATCATTGAGTTTGGGAGATTTGCTGTCATGTTGAATCTTTAACACAATTTTCCTCCTTTTCGCACTGCCACAGCAAGATCTCCATATTTCTGACAATGCTTCATATGCTGTACACCCTGCTTCTGATTATGGGCAGGTTTAGGCTGAGCTGGTTGTTGTCTGGGAATGGAAAGATTCAGAAACAGCTTTCTTTGTTGATCTAAAGAATCCAGTCCCTGTGAGAATTAACAGGGTCCGACTCTGAAGTTTAGGCCAGAGAGCTCTGAGTGTTTTATACTCAGTCTTACAAATCTTCTATTTTAAGATTTTTCTTTTACCTGCTGTATAATTCCACCTGGGTGTTTTTGTTTACTGGAGAGGGGATACACAGCTCAGTACTGTAGGTAATTACAGCTATAAGGCCATAGGAACAGAAGTAGGCTGTTCGCCCCATCAAATCTGCTCAACCATTCATGGAAATCATGGCTGATGATAATCCACAACTTCATGTCATTTCCCCATAACCTTTGATTCCCTAATTGATTAAACATATATCTTAGACATGAATATATTTCTGATTCAACCTCAACAGCCCTCTGTGGTAAAGTGTTCCACAGATTCATGACCCTCCACATTTCTGTCTTAAATGGGTGATGCCTTGCTCTGAGATTGTGCTCTCTGGACTTTGTTTTCACTTGTGAGAGAGAGTCTAAGTATCAGCATCTACCCTGACAACACCCTAAAAATCTTGTGTGTTTCAATAAGTTCTCCTGTCATTCTTCTAAACTCCAATGAGTACAATGTACTCAACCTCCATTCATAAGTAAAACCCTTTGTACCCGGAAACAACCAAGTGAACCTATTAAGAAAGGAGGGAGGCAAAAAGCAGGTAACTGCAGGATGATTAGCCTAACATCTGTACTTGGGAAAGTATTGGAATCAGTTATTATGGATGTAATAGCAGAAAGTTTGGAAAATTATAATCTAATCAAGCAGAGTCAGCATGGCTTCATGAAAGGAAATCATATCTAATTTATTCGAGTTTTTTGTGAAAGTCTCAATCAGAATTGGTAGAGGGGAACTAGTAGATGTGTTGTATTTGGACTTCGCGAATGCATTCAACAAGGTACCTCACAAAAGGTCAGGTCATAAGAGCCTGGGGTGTTAGAGGTAGTATATTGTCAAGGATAGAGAATTAGTTAATGGGCAGGAAACAGCAAGTGGGGATAAGGGGTTCTTTCTTAGGTTGGCGTCCCATGACCAGGGATCAGTGCTAGGAGCACAACTGTTAACAATATATATTAATGACTTGGAGGAAGGAAGTGAATGTACTCTAACCCAATTTGCAAACAACACAAAAATAGGTAGAAAGGCAGGTTGTGAGTGGTATACAGACAGTTTACAGAGATAAATTAATAGGTTAAGTAAATTGGCAAATGTATAATCTAGAAACATAGATTATTGGAAGGGAAAACAAAGAATAAAATCTTATTCAAATGTATAAAAATTGCAGAAAGTTGCAACACAAAAGGACTTGTTGGTATTTGTACATGAAACACAGAAAGCTAGTACATAGATGCAGCAGGTAATCAGGAAGGCTAATGGAATGTTGGCCTTTATTTCAAAGGGGTTGGAGTATAAGAGTAGGGAAGTCTTCCTACAACTGAACAAGGTGCTGGTGAGACCACTATAAGCAGTTTTGGTCCCCCTACTTTAAGATATCATTTCATTGGAGCCATGTCAGAAAAGATTCACATAGATCATCCCTGTAATGGAAGCTAAACAGGTTGGGACTGTACACACTGGAGTTTAGCAGAATAAGACATGATCTCATTGAAACGGTATTTACCCAGTCATGCCCCTTAAGAATCCTGAGAAATGTTCCCCTCGTGGGAGTCTCAGACCAAAGGGCATAGTCTCAGAATAAAAGGATGCCAATTTAAGACTCAGATGAGGAGGAATTTGTTCTTTCAGAGGGTTGTGAGTCTTTGGAATTTTTTTTGTCATAGAGAGCTGTGAGTGCAATGTCCTTCCATAAATTTAAGGCTAATATCAATAAATGTTTGGTCAGTATGGGTATCAAGTATTATGGGAGAAACACGGGAAAGTGGACATGAGGAATGTTGGATCAGCCATGATTCTATGGAAAACTAGAGCAGGCTTGAGGGACCAAACAATCTACTCCTGTTCCTGTTTCTTCTGGTCTAGTCTTCTCTGGACTGCCTCCAAAGCCAATATATAGATAAAGGAACCAAAACTGTTCACAGTATTCAATCTATGATCTGACCAGTGCCTTGTTTTGTTTATATTTTTACTCTCCATTCCATTGGAAATAAAGTCCAAATTCATTTGCCTTTCCCAGTTACATATTATCATTTTTGCGATTCATGTACGATGCCTCCCAAATCCATTTGTTCCATAGCTTTCTGCAATCTTCCTCCATTTAAATAGTATTCAGTTTCTCTGTTCTTCTTGTCAAAATGCTTAACCTGAAATTTTCCCAATTATATTCCATTTGCCAAGATTTTGCCCATTCTCTTAAACTGTCTATATCCCTTTGCAGACTCTTTGTGCCAATCTCACCACTTGCTTTCCCAACTATCCTTGTTATCGATAAAGAGGAAAACAATGGTGAAGCAGTGTCCCCTAGTCTAGTTGCACCTCATTGAAGGACAGACTTATGATTAGAATAGTGTCTGATCTCTCAATGATCCTGAAGACTAGAGTAGTTCCCTGTCTCTGACAATGTATGTGGTATTGAACTAATCACTATAATAAATGCAACAATGTAACACAGAGTAGAATTTGAGTATGAACAACAAAGCTTGCCCTCTGAGAGTTTCACTTCTTAGAATTGACTTCAGATGTCTTTGGTGAGGAATGCATTAGGTGTATCAGCCAACTAGGACAAGGCTAGACAGGGAAACATGATATGCAGCAGAGTCCTGAATGGGGACCAGAATGTAACAACATTTGACCTCAAATTCTTTGACTTAAGGAAAATGTATCTGACAATGGCAAGTATACAAGGTCTACGACTTAAGATAGAATTGCTCTGATACCTGAACCATACTAATCTACAGGGCTGTTTAGTGTTATTCATTCACTAGTTTCACATTTAGAACTAGGTGAAGTAAGAAATCAGTTCATGGTATCTGCCACTGTAGCCCAGGAGTCTTTGATACTATTCATTTACTGGAAGCAGAACTGGGAGTTGCAGTTTCAGAATGATTAGTATTAGGCTATTTAATACAGTAGCATTTCAATACAAGAGACATTCGTGTTGATAACTGGACTTCTATCCTCCATCCTGGAGTAATGATATTGCTTCAGCACAAGAGATAGGACCTGTTCTGATGTTTATCACAACAAGCATCAGTGCACCAAGCTACTTTGACTGTCAGCAAAGGAACATGTTCATTGAATCCGCATGGGGTATACATCATGAATGGGATGTGAGAATTTGTGGTTTGTTGACACCCATTCAGTATTAGTAATGGTTCAGTTAGTGGTGTTCAGTTGTTGCTCCCTCACAATTAGTCCAGGTGGAGACACTGTGGAGAGATCCTATGTTACTTGGCAGTACGTTTTTGCTGATCACAAGATGCAGTTCCATTGAGTGTTAGTGTACGTCTTCAAGGTTACCTGCCAGCTTCAAACCACTCGTACGGCTCTGCCAATTGTGAATGGTTTGAAGGCTGATTGTGTTGTTTTTTGACTATTGAGAATCAGACACCTTTCCCTGTGCCATATTGGTATTCCTGTCCAAAGTGTTAACCACAAACTGAAAGACGCCTTCGCAGTGCCATAACATAGATAAGAGTGGAGTGCTTCAGGTAAGTGAACCATGAGGAACACGAGTAAACTTTTTTCCAAACCTAGTTGGACAAGGACTCCAAGTCCTTTACTCTTAATGTATGTGTCAATATTCTGTAGCAGTCTCTTAGTCACCTCTGTGTCAGATTTGGAACCCTTATGTGAGCTTGAGTGGTTGCTTAGGCTAACCTAGTGCTTTATTACATGTGAATGAGGTTGTACTTACAGTCATTTTGTAACAAAGTAAGTCTGTTTATATGGTAGATTATTATTATTTATTTCTGTTGTTAATGTATTTATTAGTAAGGTTATCAATAAAGTACCAGCTCTTTCCTAAGATGCGTGTTTGCCTCTTCTTTGTGCCTGACCTCATGATGCTCAATGTATTCTTTCATTCATTCTTAGATCTACGATGGTGAGATGAAGAACTGTTCAAACGATTTTCTCCAATTTTCAGATTTCAAATCGACAGCAAAAAAAAGCCATACCTTTATCCCCAGATATCTGTAGAAAATCTTGTGATATTGTTTTGATTGATGTGCTAATTCTAACTAATAACTGACCATCAATGCTGCCCTAAACTGGAATGATGTGTTTTTCTCTCTGCTTCCAATAGCTGTATCATCTCTTAACTTGTAACTTGGGTGCTAAATGGTTAATGTGGGTTTCATTGATTCTCACTCCGTAAGCCTATTGTTTAATTATGCCTGCCTTTTTCCACAGGATCCAAGCTTCAGTACAATCCTGACTTTTAATAAGATGAGACAGTCTGTACAGTAAACCTTTGTGCCTGACGTTTTGTGACTAACTGGGGAGATATGATTGTAGTTTATTAAAAGTCTGAGTTCCCTACTGTACCCTGATGCCAACGCGCTCTGTTTTGGGGATTTGGGATTGGAAGGTGGTTAGGCGGTTCGGTGATATATTCAGTTCACTGAATCAAAATGTATTCCAAAAACACCAGGGCCATTGAAAGCAAATGTTGGGGCACACATCTGCTTTCATTGGTGATTTGTCCAATTGCCACTGCATGTAAATACAGTAGGTATCAAATTAACATAACAAATGTATCAGCATCAAACCCCCCATGTATGTCGTCATCTCAGCCCAAGAACTCCTTGTTATCTTGCTATGTTTGCCTGCCTTCAGAGGGAGACGTTGTGATCAAATTGGTTGTGGCTTTTGTTGTGGTCCTGCCGCTCTGGTGAATCAAAAATGAAAACCCTGAATGCAGAACTAGGTTTAGCATTGGGATTTTGGCCTGGGTTTCAGAATTATTTCTCAGCAGGTTCTGCAGGAATATTATGGTAACAGTTGGTAGAAATGTACCCTAGATCACATGCCAAGCAGCTGGACGTAGAAAACCCTTAGCAGTCTTGCTGTTGCAGGGATTTGAATGTCCCAGTTAGGAAGGTTTTTCGCAATGCTATTTTATTATAGCTGCTGATGCGAGTTCCTTCCATGGTGTGGAGGAGCTGACTTTCATGTGTCTTGTCTCTCAGATAGCTAAAGAATAGATCTGTGAGTATTATTGTAATGTCTATAGTATGTGTGCACAAAAAAAAGCTTCTTACAGTGTGTAATGTAGCTTAATGAGTTGGTGTCATGACCTTGAATGGATGGACTGCAGGACTGAAATGTTTCAGTGATTTGGTCTGTATTTATTCAGTTAACTTGTTGTCACTTGGTTATACTGGTTTGTATTTTTATGTATATTTGCACTGCAGATGCATTGACATTCAAAAAGAGGTTGATTGTTGTTCATCAAGTTAGGCTGAACTCTGCCCAGGCAAAATTACCTGAATAATATTACCTGGATTAATTACCTGGAAAGGGCGGCACAGTGGCTCAGCGGTTAACACTTCTGCCTCACAGTGTCAGGGAGCCAGATTCAGTTTCAGCTTCGGGTTAACTGTGAGGAGTTTACACATTCTCTCTGTGTCTGTGTGGGTTTCCTCCGGGTGCTCCCACAGTCCAAAGATGTGCAAGTTGGGTGGATTAGCCATAGTAAGTGTGGGATTATGGGGATAGGGTGGGGGGGGGGGGGAGCGGTCTGAGTGGGATGCTGTTTGGAGGGTAGGTGCAAACGCAGGGGGCTGAATGACCTCTTTCTGCCCTATGTGTTTAGCAGTGTTGCCAGAGAAAGTGGTGGCACACTTGACAGCTGAAGAAAGGTCAGTTGTCTTGATTAGGGAACACAATCATTGAGTAAGGTTTTATACATCAAAACAAGATCATCCAAAATAGCAATGATCTTATCTGTGCATCATTTGCTATATCGTACAATGTACCTTACCTTGTGAATTCTATTCTCTATGTCCCATACACCCAATTGAATCTATGATATTTTATCCCGGGAAGATAGTTTCTGTATGAGTTAAAGAAGAGGCTTCTGAGAATGGTTCTAGCAATGAGGGTAGGATAGATCACTGGGATAGATTGAACAAGTTGGGGCTGTTCTTGTTAGACTAGAGAAGGTTGAGGGGAAATCTGATAAAATGATGAATCTGGAGAGAGCAGGAAAAGAGGAAATGTTCCAGTTGGTAGAAAGGTCAAGCCAAAGGGGACACCAACTTAATGTCACATGGCAAAAGGAATGAAAGATGATGTGGGAAAGACATATTTTAACATTATGACTGGTTAGGTTTGGGAATGGACTGTTGGAGAGTATAGTGGAGCCAGCTTCACTCATAACTTACAGATTGGATAATTATCTGAATTGAGAAAAATATTGTAGGGCTACGAGAAAAAGGCAGGGGAATGCATCCCACTGATTTACAGAGATCTGGCATAGACATCACAGGCTAAATAGCCTCCTGAACTGAAATCATTCTATACTTCTATTCAGAAACCAACAGAGGTCAACAGGAAAGAGCTAAATTGACAAGACAGTTTCTAGAATGATCAACAGGGAATGCTGAAAGTTGAAATGTTGGAATGTGTGTGACTGTGTGTATGTGTGTTTACTGCTGTTTGTATCTGTTCACCTGAACTTTGAACTGTCTGAACTTATTTGAGAGCTTACTTGTATCTAATATCTATTTGGCTCATGTTTATTAACTATACACATTCATACAGTTTCCCCTTTTCTGATGCTAACGAATCCTCCTCCTTTCTTTCTCTTCTTTCCCTTTCCCTTGCTACAGAACCGCATGCACGAATCTCTAATGCTGTTTGATTCCATCTGTAATAATAAGTTCTTCATCGACACCTCCATTATTCTTTTCCTCAACAAGAAAGATTTGTTCGCTGAGAAGATCAAGAAGTCGGCTCTTACAATCTGCTTCCCTGAGTACACAGGTAGGAGTTTTATAAAATTAAACTTGCCCTTCCCTTGTCTCTCACAGCAGCAACTCCCTCTCCACATGCATGGTTGTATATTTCTGGCTTTGTCCACATAAATCATTCATTCTCTTCAACTAACTCCTCTTCATTTCAAGGTTAAAGGTCATGTGTCACTAAACGTTTCTGACCTGCTAACCACAGACATATATGTGTGTGTGTGTGTGGGGGTGAGAGTGTGTGGATGGGTGTGAGAGTGTGTGGGTGGGTGTGAGAGTGTGTGGGTGTGAGAGTGTGTGGGGGTGAGAGTGTTGGGGTGAGAGTGTGTGTGTATGTGT
>NC_057726.1:58502743-58544131 GCF_004010195.1 Chiloscyllium plagiosum
TTGGGGGGTGTGAGTGTGTGTGTGTGTGGGGGAGTGTGAGTATGTGTGTGTGAGAGTGTGTCTGTGTGTGTGTGTGTCTGTGTGTGTGTATGCATGTGTGTATCATTCCACAACATTGTAGAATGAGTGATGGTGCATCAGCAGCTTGTTTAACCCCTCATTGGCTTCAATGGAATAACTCAGGATAAATGCAGGATGGGCTGCCATTTGGCTATCACCCATTTCATACTGTCAACATTACAAATCAACCTCCATTGTGTGAAAATCACACGTTATGATCTTTGAAGTGTTTCAATCAGGCTGCGGAAGGGTAATAAACCAATCATCACCTTTTTTTTAATTTGTCAAGCATCACTGACTATGCCACTATTTATTGCCCATCCCTAATTTCCCTTGAGAAAGTGATGGTGAGCTGCCGCCTTGAACTGCTGCATCCATGTGGTACAGGAGCACAGAATGTTGTGAGGGAGCAAGTTCTAAGATTTTGCATGAGCGACACTAAAGAAAATTTGATATAGTTCCAAGCTAAGAAGATGTGTAGCTTGAAGGGAACTTGCAGCAGGTAGTGTTCTTGTGTATCTGCTGTCTTTGACCTTCTAGGGGATAGAGGTCAAAAGTTTTGGAGATGCTATTTAAAAATACTTGGAGAGTTGTTGCAATGAGTCTTGTGGATGGTATGCACTGCTGTCCCTGTGAATTGGTGGTGGGGGAGTGAGTGTTGAAGGTGATAGATGGGATGCCACTCATGGGCTGCTTTATCCTTAATGGTGTTGAGTTTTTACAATAGAGAAATAGAATTGTACAGCATGAAGATAGACCCTTCAGTCCATGCCGCCCAGATATCCTAAATAAATCTATTCCCATTTACCAGCATTTGGCCCATGTCCCTCAAAACCATTCCTATTCATATACCCATCCAGATGCTTTTTAAATGTTGTAATTTTACCAGCTTGCACCACTTTGTCTGGCAGCTCATACCATACATGCACCACCCGATGCATGAAAATGTTGTCCCTTAGGTTCCTGCTATGTCTTTCCCCTCTCACCTTAAACATATGCCCTGTAGTTTAGGACTCCTGGGAAAAAGACCTCCACCATATCCGTACCCCTCATGATTTTATAAACCTCTGCAAGGTCACCCCAAAGCCTTCGACACTCCAGGGGAAAAAGGCCCAGCCTATTCACCCGCTACCGATAGCCCAAACCCTCTAAGCCTGGCAACATCATTGTAAATCTTTTCTGCACCCTTTCAAGTTTCACAACATCCCTCCTATAGTAGGAAGACCAGAATTGAATATAATATTTCAGAAGTGGCTTCACCAATGTCCTGTGCAGTCACAAAATGACATCCCAACTCATACACTCAATGTACTGACCTCTCTATCACAGCCCTGACTTGTGCCTTGTAAGTAGTGGACAGGCTTTGAGTTGACTGGTAGTGATTTACTCTTAGAGTCTTTGATCTGCTCTTGATAGTTACAGTATTTATATAGCTAGTCCAGTTCAATTTCTGGACAATCATAATAGCCAAGGTGTTGATAATGGAGATTTCAGCTATGGGAAGACAATGGTGTGTCATAAGGCAATGGCATGATTCTCTCTTACTGCAAGTGATCATTGCCTGATACTGTAATCTCTTGATGTTAGTTCAGGGACAAATATGCAACTCAGAAAGGATGGGTGGTGTTTCCATTGTAAGAGCTTCATTAACATTTATACTGACTTCCAAAATAATAAATGTAACAGTCTATTTACAACAAACTGATATTATTTTTTACTGTTTTTTGTGTTTGCCTATGTTTCATATTTCTGTATCTTTGAGTATATTTGTCCTTTGTTTAGTCTATGTGTCTGTGTACCTTCCCATGAGTAGAAACCTGTACTTGTGGAGCTGCATTTTTCTGTGTGTATATATATTATATATATATGTGTGTGTGTGTGTGTAAAGTTTTTTGTCTCTGTGATTGTGTTATTGTGCATTTGCTTATGTCCACATGTATATTTCAGGCATGTAGACTGTTAGTACATGCACTTATCAATGTACATACTTGCTTGTGTATCTAAGGATATGTACATGTACATGTGCACGAATCCAGGAACTGTGTCATGGAGCAGGCCTACAGTTGTAATAGCTGGGTCCAGGTCAAGGCTTGAGTAGTTGACAGGAGCTAGGCCCAGATGTAATTGTTGGTTGGGTCCAGGAGGCACTGTCTGCTGTCAGGGGTGAGGTGGGGGTGGGGGGGAGAGAAATGAGGCTGTACAGTTTGAACAGGAAAGGAGGAGGCCGTAAAAGTGCAGATGGAAAGCAATAAACCTTCAGGAGTTGGAAACGAGGGAGGCTGAGAAAAAGGGGTGCTAAGGAGGAGGCTCTAAATAGGGCTGCATGTTAGAGGAGTCTGCAGGCAGATCGACTGAGGATACAAGGTGTGGGGGAAGCAGAGGCTACAAAAGGGAGTGCACCACTTTAAACCTGACAACAAAATAATATTCAACTAACTGGGAGCCAAGAAAACTTGAAAATCTCCGAGGTAATGAATTCCTCACAAATTATTGTGAAATCTCCAGCTTAAGAGTGCAAATGTTCAGTATTGACTACATGGAGAAAATGTGGCACCAATGGATGTTATTTTAAATGAAAATTCAATTTTATTATATCTGAAATTGAGATCAGAGGTGCAGTTAAAAAGTGTAAAAAAATGCCTTTTTTAAATGTTCCAGCTTTGTGCATATGCAGCACATTAGCTTTGACCTTACCTGTCTGTGAAATTTGTATTTGGGATGATGTCAATTTTTGTGTAGAAATGTCTTAGTTATTTTGAAAAAAGCTTTTATTGTTAACTTGTTCACTTGGGTCAATTTATTAGACACCAAATTATTTAACGCTTTCCTTGTATGTTGTGGCTTTAAGCGTATTTTGGGATTAATAATTGAAGATCTTGCTGACTTCTTCTAATTCTGCTTCTGTGTGAGCCCAGATATCTCATACGTTAATACACACCAAAGGTATTGTTACTTAACAACTACATCACCTCATCAATAAGTTAGTGAGAATGAAAAAATAAACTTAAAATCAAAAAAAAGCTCTCAAATGAACATTAAGAGCTCTTCAAAATATTGTTTTGAGATACAGCCAGATTGAAAGGGTGGAGCTGTTTGCAAACTATGAACTTCTGAAGTTTGTACAATTATCTCACAAAGCCATGGGTATAAGGCATTACAAACTGACATTTGCACTTCCAATGGTCTTAGAGCGTAAGAGTATAAAACCAAAGAAATTTTGCTGAAACCATATCAAACTGTTTGACTCCAGTGTGACTATGCTGCACACCAGAAGAATGTAAGCATTTTGTTAAGACATCAGAAGACTGTTTTAAGAAAGGGGGGTTACAGAGAAGCCCAGTTGTTCTCCTTAAAGCCAAGAAGCCTGAATGGAACTTGTTGAAGGTGTATAAAATCATGAAGCATTCAGATAGAATAAATAAAACTGTTTCCAATGGCTAAATGATTGATAATCAGATTGCTCAGATTTAACTACCTAAATTAATTGATAAAAGAACCAGAGGGAACATGAGGAAAAACTTGCATGCACACAGTCATTAGGATTTGAAATATGTTCCCTCCATAATTCTGTGATGGTACACAATATTGTGCAAGACTTCCTGCTCGTGTACTCCAACTCTCTTGCAATGAAGGCCTCAGATACTAAATACAGAATTCACATTGATAAAGGTAAGAAAGAGGAAGAGAAATGGTGGAACTCTGAATGGCAAAGTATTCTGAAAAAGTATTGCTTGTCTTCGTTCTGCCAAATTAAAGGCACAGGTAATGCCAGACCGCATGGATGTAATTGTGAAATAGCAATTAATACCATCAATGTCAGCATAGGAAAGATTAATGTAAGAGGCAAAGGTAAGTACAGGAGACAGAAAACATGCAACACGTTGAGACAAGTGAGGATCTGACACAAATTAACTGGTTAGAAACTAGATTGGAAAGCAAGATCTTGATAGAAAAGGGGCAGAGTAACAGGGTTAACATATGTTTCAAGGCAAAAAGAAGGTGAATTGAATCTATATATGGATAAGTAGAAATTTAAAGTAGCAAAAAAGACTTTTCATAACCTCAGGATATAATAAAACACTTAATGAACAATGAAGTATTTTTGAAGTGCCATCATTGTTGAGATTTGGAAATATGGCAACCAAATTTTTTTTCAAACAACAATGTGATAATAATCAGATATTCTTTATTGTGATGCTGTTTGATGGATAACTATTTGCCAAGAAAGATGGCATTGGGTTATTTCTGTCCACCACTGGGAATGAGAGTAGGATTTAGCTTCACATTTCATCTCCAAGATTCTTACAGTGTAACAGTCCACCAGTACTGCATTGGAGTGTCTGCCAAGATTCCGTCTCTGAGGCAGGCAATCAACTGAGCTGTGGACAACAGTTAAAAAGCTTAAACTTTGAAACTTAAGTAGACATATAAGGGCTAACAACTGATGGTCTTACATTAATGTTTACAAATGATGGTGGAGATGAGTATGTAGATGTGAGAGAGAAGGGTATGAGAATGTGTCAGAATTGTAGAAGGGAAACTGGATATGAAATGCTCAAGGTAAATAAGTCACAGGACTGCAAGGGCTGCTGGAACTCCACAAATGCAGAAAGGTAAGCCATTGAATTGGCAATGAGCTTGTAATATCATACTGTGCACTTGCAGCATGCTCATCCACAAAGAGTTAGACTGTGAGTCAGTACAATCCTGTACATGTGATAACAGGTCAACTGCCCCTTTGACAGCTCTTCCATTGACCTCTATGTTGACAGGCTACATACTGAATTTGCATCTTGTTCGGCTGAATATTAGAATGTACTTCACTAACATTATAGTCATTCATCTTTTTGATCAGTATTAATTATGGACATATTCAAAGCTCTCACTTCTACCTGCTTTTTGTCGATTTATTTCTTTTATATTCATACACCATGCTTCATTTTCCCAGATGTTTTGACCAGCTAACGTTGCGTCAGTGTTATTCAAGCTAGTACTTAACTTCTTAGAAACTGACTATGACAAATGATATTGATCTTCCACAGCCAATTTAAAAATAATAGTTCTACCATTCATCTTTAGATTAACCAACCATTCAGTTTAGTACCTTGCACATCCATGGGTTGCCATAAAGAATTTTACAACCAAAAAAAGTATACCTGAAGTGCATTGCGAGCTTTTTGTAATGTTGGAGAAATGGCATCCAATTTGAAGTAGTAAACTTCCACTAGCAATGAGATATTAATGACCACTTTGATTCATACATGTTAGTTGAGGGCTAAATACTGGCCCCTCCAGCAATACCGATCTCCCTCAGCAGTGAAACTTGAAGCCATGACATTCTGGTTCAGAGACATATGTGCTGCCAATTGAAACACAGCTACTACAAAGCCAGTCATGACTGTGCGGTCAGTGGGAGTAACCTGAAAGCTGAGCCAATGTATCTCCATGATGAGGGGTGGATGTTTTGGAGTGCTGTGCTTTGTATGGTGGGGAATGCATTCTGTGCATATTCATGTTGGTAGCTGGTCCAGTTTTCATGTTCACTGTTGAAAGCCCAGAAATGTTTCCAATATACAGTGACCTCCACAAAAGACTATTCATGCAAGGGCAGCATGGTGGCACAGTGGTTAGCACTGCTGCCTCACAGCGCCAGAAACCTGGGTTCAATTCCCGCCTCGGGCAGCTGTCCATGTGGAGTTTGCATGCTCTCCCCGTGTCTGCGTGGGTTTCCTCCGGGTGCTCCGTTTTCCTTCCACTGTCCAAAGTTGTGCAGGTTAGGTGAATTGGCCACGCTAAATTGCCCATAGTGTTGGGTGAAGGGGTAAATGTAGGGGAATGGGTCTGGGTGGGTTGCTCTTCGGAGGGTCGGTGTGGACTTGTTGGGCTGAAGGGCCTGTTTTCACACTGTAAGTAATCTAATCAAATGTGCAAACAAGGAACAACAGTAGGCCACTCGATATTTGCAATGGCTGATCTGATTTTAACATCAATTCTATGTTCTTGTATCTCCCCGATAATCTTTCATCCCCTTGGTAATGAAGAATGTATCTACTTACGCCTTAAAAATATGTAAAGGTTTTGCATTCACTGTTTTTTGAAGAAGAGAATGGCAAAGATTCATAACTCTCTGAGAAAAAAGATGTTTCCTAATGCCTGTTTTAAATGGGCGATCACTTATTTTTAAACAATGATCCTTAGTTCAGATTCTCCCACAAGAAGAAACACCCTTTCAACAGCCACCAATTCAATTCACCTCAGGATCCTATGTTTCAATTATTTCATCTCTGATTCTTCTAAACTCCAGAGGATACAGGCCAGGCCTGTCTAGCCTGTCCTCATAAGGCAATCCACCCAGGGTAATGAAGGAGGTGTTTGGCAGGCTTGTCAACATTGGTCAGAATATAGGAGCATGGGACATCGTGTTGCAACACTACAGGACATTGGCCACTTTTGGAATACTGCATTAAATACTGGTCATCCTGCTGTAGGGAGGATGTTGTTAAACTAGAAAGCCCTTAAAGAAACAAAAATTACAAGGATATTACCAGGACTGGAGGGTTTGAGTTATAAGGAGGAGCTGGATAGGCTGGGATTTTTTTGGCCTGGATCGTCAGGTGCTGAGGGGTGAGGGGCATGGATAGGTTGGATAGCCAAGGTCTTTTCCCTGGGTTGGGAGTAGTCCAAAACTAGAGGGCATAGGTTTAAGGTGACAGGGAAAAGACTTAAAAGGAACCTGAGGGGCAACGTCTTTCACACCAGAGGACGTGGTAGAGGTGGGTAAAAGTGAGAACCTCAGATGCGGGAGAGTTAGAGTCTAAAGTGTGGTGCTAGAAAAGCGCAGCAGGTCAGGCAGCATCCAAGGAGCAGGAGAGTTGACGTTTTGGGCTTAAGCCCATCATCATCAGGGATATGGGCCAAATGCAGGCAAATAGGAACGAGGATTGGATTCCTGCCACAGTAGATGGTGTATTTTGAACTTAGTAAAATCTGGAAGTAAGTCTATAATGATGACCATGAATCCATTATTGATTGTTGAAAAAGACCATCTGGTTCACTAACGCCCATTAGGAAAGGAATCTGCCATCCTTACCTGGTCTGGCCTACATATGACTCCAGACTCACTGTAATGTGGTTGACTCTTAACCATCCTCTAGGCAATTAGCGATGGGCAATAAATCCTGGCTTGATCAGTGACACCTTCATCCCATGCATGAATATAATAAAAGGGACTCGTTCAGTTTAGGATATCTGGTTGGCATAGATGATTTGGACTGAAGGGTCCATTCTGTGCTGTATGACTTGATGCTTCTATTAAACTTTCTCCAAACTGCTTCCATTGCACTAACATCCTTCTATAAATGCAGTAACTAGTACTGTGCAGTATTCCAGGTGCAATCTTACCAATGCCCTGTATAACTGAAGTATAACGATTCGTGCATTCAATTCCCTTCACAATAAACCATAACATTTGCCTGATGGTGGTGGAGGTTCAGAATAAGAAATTGGCTGGGGGAAACTCCCTGTCCCTATTTGACACCCCCTTAAAAAGACATAGCTGTAATTCTGAGCTGAATGGAGCAGGCGATTGTGGGTACAAGCCAGGCATCATAACTGATGCTATATCTTAGTTCCACTACATGTTACTGCTGTTCTTTCAGAACTCAAATCCCCATCTCTCAGGACATGTAAATGATTAGAATGCTATCCATTGAAGCTCCAATTCAGACATGCCATAAAGAAAGTAATGTTCGAATAAAGAAACCACACAGGAACAAGGCATTCACATGTGGAAAACCAAGTGGAGGGAATAAATCTTCAAAGCTCCCCTTGAGCCCTGGAGCTTAGATACTCAATGCCACATTGTTGCTGTGTTGGCAGTGCCAGATAATCCATCAGAGACAGAACAAGAAAAAGGCTGTGCAAAGGCCCAGTGTCTAGGTTTGGGCAAGCTTTATTGCAGCAGTTAATTGCATGTTTGCAGTTTTAACACCATGAGTCCATCTATCACACAAATATAACTGGAAGTCTGACACCACAAATCAACTTCTGATAACAGCAGCAAAGTGCTCAGATAGTCAGATATCCCTCTGTTACCAAAGTTTCTAATAATTAAAGGCATACAGCCAATGTTCCCTCCAAGTGGCAGTGTAGTTGCTTGTCATTTCAATGCACACGGATCAACATGCCAACATATTGACTTAGTCACTGCTGTGCACAAACCTCAAGAAAGGTTAGGGGGAGCATACCATATAGCCCCATCTCACTGTTTCCAGCTATCAAATAAATCTTTTTCTAAAATGTACTTCATTCATAGAATTTCTAAACGCACATACAAAAGCATACATCAAAACATCTCAGATTGAAAATTACAGTGCAATAGAATTCACCCTTTCTTCCACTGGGAGTTTCAACACCGAACCACCTCAATACGATTTCAGTATTCTTGATACTTACAATATACGTGTCAGACATTCAGCCCAAAAGATCCACAGTTTCCAGTCCATTGGTGTACTATGGATGTGTGGCCTGAGATTGTGACCATTGCTCAAAGCACCTCTCCAGGACCTGTACCCCAGTGCATCCCTTAGCACGCAGCCTGAAACCTGGAGTCAGTCTGCTACAGCTGTTCATGGGCAAGTCAAGGGTCATTTGCAAGGAAAGATCCCATGTTTTGGGCAAACCAAAGAAGGCTTCCTCCAGGTTGATGATCCTCACGCTGTGGTCTTCTGACCTCTGTATTTCCCTGAGAAAACAGAGCACAGAGACCTGCATCACTGAGCATGCCCATGATAAACCATGACATAAACCACTGCACCTCTCTCCAAACCTTCTTTCCAAAGGTGCTTTTCAGCATTTTGTATTTATTGAGTGAAATAACTGAGCAAATAAATTTCCCTTTCCCCATTTACTTACATCTGGTGATTTAGCCATGGCAATGAGTCCAGAACCACACATTTGAATAGAAGTTGTGGACAGACTTTATTTTTAGTTAAACCTTGTACAAGACTCTGGTAAGTGCTGGGCACTTCATCCAACATTTCAAAGTCACCATGCAGACTCCTTAACATTTCCTAAACTTCTTGACACCATTTGCTCTGATTAATTTACATCATTACAGATTTGTATCAACAAATTCCTGCAAACATATCAGAGCTGTGATGTTGCTGTTTTGGCTGTTATGTAACCTTGTAATTTACTGTCTCACCACATTAAATAACACTGAAGAGGTATTTCAGATGTTGAAGTATGACTGGATTTAATCAAAATTGACATTGATTAATGACTAAATGAAGTTCACTGGATTTGTGTGGCTATATCATAGCCAATTGTTAACCATTTTGAAGCAGTAGGTATAAAAACAATTGGTCTCAGGATTTGTTTTTATCATAGAAATACCTTTCTGGAAGCTGGTTTCTGCTATCAGGCCTCTCAGAGAGTGAGAGGTGTAAGTTTGACACTGACGATTATGAAGTACCACACATGGGAAAGAAAAATGGCCACTGCAGGTAATGCATAACATAGATCAGAATGTTGAAAACCGATCAAGTGGCCTCATGTTTCAGCATGACTATCTACTGCAGAGCAGCAATAAGCAAGGCTGTAGAATCTTGGACAGTCAAGTAACACGAGCATGCTTGAACTGGTTGGTACTCTGGCCAGAAATAATGTGTCCATTTGTGATTCAACCAGTGCACTGTGCCAACAGAGGATAGAAAAGGGGTCAGAATTCTTTGTAAATCATGGTTTGCCCAATAAGGTTATCTTTAAAGTCTAGAGGTATGTCTGTTGTACCATTCCTTGCACTGAAGGCTATTTTGTTCCATTCTACCCTTGCCTTTAGGCCCCAACACTTATGAGGATGGTGCAGCCTACGTCCAAGCACAATTTGAAAGCAAGAACCGCTCTCCCAATAAGGAGATCTACTGCCACTTGACCTGTGCTACGGATACTGGCAACATCCAAGTGGTCTTCGATGCCGTCACTGACATCATCATTGCCAACAATCTCCGAGGCTGCGGCTTATACTGACTCTACTGTCTAGAGGCAAATTTGGTGATGATAATTGAATGCAAGTTGGTAAATAAAGGCATAACGTATATAATTCTTTTTAGTTATCATAAGCTGCCAACAGAACTAGACTCCTGAAACCCGCAGCCTTATCACAAACTTGTACACAGTTAACACTGTACTTCACTGGATCTTCTGCTTTCAAGAGAGAAATTTTACAAAAATCTTTTTAAAAAGAATGCACACATCCCCCACACCCATCCCTGGACAGACGAGCCCTTTTCTAGGTAACATGTCTGCCTGTTTTTAACACATGGCCTGCAGGCTGGTATCAGTGTGACACTCTCACCTTCCAAGCACAAGGCTTGAGTTTCCAGTGTTTAGTTCCGTGGCAGCTCTTTGACTAATATGTTAGGAAACCTGAGGACGCACAGGACAGCACCATATCAGCTGCATTGAGCCTCCCTCTTCATATAGTGGAATGGAACGGCCCTGAGTTAAGCACAGCAACAGCCTTGGAGCTTTCCACTCTGACCGAGGGAGGAGAGGGGCTTCCGTTTACTAAAAGCTTGAAGGTCTTTTTTTTTGCCAGAGAAGTTTTTTTTTATTTTCTTTGATTGTCCTTACCAGTGCCAACCATCCATTCCTTCCCCCACCCCCAAACACCCTTGTATCCCTCCTCTCCCTTTGGTGAGCTCGTGAAAATGGCTTTAGACAAGTTGGTGACCTGATAAATGTTTCTCTTCCTCCCTCCCCTCAGAGTGTGCATGAAGAATCTCTTGTGTGTTTTGTGTGATGGGAAAGTTCCCTCAGCCTCTCTTTCTGCAGACTGTATAATGGACTATCCTGGTGCCCTTATGTACAGATAGCATGATCTTTGGCCTTTGTGAGACACAGCCTTCCTACACGGTCAGTTCAACCTTCTGAAAACTGAATGGTGGTTGTGTGTTTCAGTAGAATGCTGTAGATCTGGTTTTAGCCAAGTCTTTAAAAGTAGAAGCTAAAATAATAAATTATTTTAAAAAATCCATTTCTTGTGCTTTGTAGCTTCAAAAAGGTTATTTTTCCCTTTTTTTTAAAAAAGAAAAGACTAAGGAAATTCTGCTGAAAGGTTGTGTGCAACACTCGGATTAGTTAAAGCCAAGTTAATGTTTTGGATTATACTGGTTCAGCGCTGCTTTGGTTACTCTTTAGCCTGACGTCCTGCATTTGCAACATCTTTACTCAGCCTGGAGTCTTTCAGCCCACGCGTTGGACCCCGACTGTCCTCCAGGACAGTGCCACTGTACAGTAACAACAAAACTGTTTAGACTTACCTTAGTTCTTATTGTATTGGGATTAAAAAAATAATAAACTTGTTCACCCTCCAGGTTTGTATAGAAAAGCACAGCTCTCACTGGCCAAGTAGGTGCAGTAAAGATGTCCCCCATTTGACAATATTTGCTATGATACTGTGTAATATATAAGTTAGGCTTCCTTTCCTTCTCGGTGAACGTCTGTGCTGCTATTTCTTCTTTTTAGTGAATGGTGTTTTCTCCTGTGGGATGTTAGTGACGCAAACACCTCAAATGTAGTGTTTACATTAAAGCCACAGTTTTCATGACCAATATTGTTTGTCATTTCCTAGTTTGATTGAAACAAGGTTGCACCCCACTGTCTCATTTCTGAATAACTCGTGACCTTTAAACGCTGACAGCAAACCAGCTTGTAGGAAAATGGTGGCCGTCCATGGTGGTGGCCTTTCTACATTATTTATTGATTCGTTTCTTGCTGGTGTCTGTTCAACGTGGCCAGTCTCTTTTACAGATGATGGAATATTCATGTGTAGCTCTTCAATAAAGAGGAAATTTGTCAGTAACACACAGTCTCCACACCTCTGGTTTTCAGATTACAATCATTCCTTTGTTTTGTGTTTTTGTTCATTTGCTCGGTATGTTTGTGGTGTTTGACAAGTCATTTTTCACTTTCTGACCTGACATTGCAATGCGTGTTCTCCTGCAGTTAGTGCCTTGCCCATTGAGTGGTGTTGCTCAAACTCCATTCTCTAATGGGCAATGGCACAATTCCATGAACAGAAGAGACCCCTTCAATTTCTTTTCCATTCTCTTGCAAAAGCGTCAAATGGCACACATCTGAGGGGTCTTAGACAAGAGTATAGATAGGATGAGCCTTTGTCTTATTGTTTAGAGATCTATCTTCACTAATGGATGGGAAGGCTAGAGAGAGAGGCCCCCTGGTTACCTGTTAAGACTCTCAAAGATTAATCTCTTGTCAGCTTTTATCCCCTTTAACACTGAGTTTTATCCTTATGTTAACCTATATCATGGAGGGAACTATTTACATGCAACATATCCTCAAAAATGACCAGTTTGGAATCTGGTAACCTTTGCATGTGGATGCCAGTTTACTGGGTCCAAAGGCAATGGTGCAATCAAACGAATCTAGTAAGGAGTCTCGTGGTTAAAGTAGATGTTTCCATTCTGTCATTAATAATATTGGAAAACTCACTTTGAGCTGGGTGAAATGCTTGAAATATCAGACAAAGGTCATGTATAGGTCCTGCAGATGCTGGAGAGTCAGAGTCGAAAAGTGTGGCGCTAGAAAAGCACAGCAGGTCAAGCAGCATCCGAGGAGCAGAAGAGTCGACATTTCAGGCATAAGCCATTCATCATGAACGTGGAGGGGGAAGGTGGCGGAGAGATAAATAGGGAATTGGGGTAGGCTGGGGAAAGGTAGGTGGGAAGCTGATAGGTGGATGCAGGTGGGATGTGATTGTAATAGGTCAGTGTGGAGGGTAGAGCAGATAGATGGGAAGGAAGATGGTCAGGTAGGACAGGTCATGAGTGCGGTGCCGAGTTGGAGGATTGGATCTGGGATGAGGGGAGATTTGGAAACTAGTGAAGTCGATGTTGATGCCGTGTGGTTGAAGGACACCAAGGCAGAAGATGAGGCATAATCATTCCTAGCCTAAAGATTTTTTAACTCAAATAAAATCAATTCATAAAATTAACTTAATAGAGTCATAGAGATGTACAGCACAAAACCAGACCTTTAGCTTCAACTTGTCCATGCCGGCCAGATATCCTAAATTAATCTAGCCCAATTTGCCAGCATTTGGCCCATATCCCTCTAAACCTTTCCTATTCATGTACCCATCCAGATGCCTTTTAAATGTTATAATTGTACCAGGTTCCACCACTTCCTCTGGCAGTTCATTCCATACATACACCACCATCTGCATGAAAAAGATGCCCCTTCGGTCCCTTTTAAATTTTTCCCCTCTCACCTGAAACATATGCCCTCTAGTTTTGGATTCCCCTATCCTGGGGAAAAGGCCTCGGCCATGACCCTATCCGTGCTCCTCATGATTTTACAATCTTCTATAAGGTTGTCCCTCAGCCTCCAATGCTCCAGGGAAAACCAGCCCCAGTCTATTCACCTTCTCCATATAACTCAAACCCTGCAAACCTGGCAACATCCATGTAAATCTTTTCTGAACCCTTTCAAGCTTCACAACATGTTTCCTGTCGGAGCGAGACCAGAAATGAACACAGTATTCCAAAAGTGACCTAACCAATGTTTTGTACATCTGCAGGATGACCTCCTCTTCTAAGCAGATACACGATAGTTTTATAAAGTAAGAGTTCAGGAAAGGTTCTAGCACTGAGAACAGTATTAGCCTTGTGACTTGTAGAGGCACATGAATACTCTTTGAGAAGTTAGGTGCATTGATACTGTCAATTTAGCACTAGAGCAAAGTGATTTCTGTTTCATAATGATGTTGAATTGGTGGGTTGTGTCTAGGCTGCCATGCGAACGGTAGTGGTTACATTAGTTCAATAGTGCTTGGCGACAAAGGTTCACACCCCAGCTAAGGAATTTAAGTTCAGCTAATGAACTAAATCTAAAATGTACAAGAAAAAATAGTGTGGTGGTAATATCAATATCCACGTAGTGCAGGCCCAACTTAGTACTCTGGAGGAATATGTTCAAATTCCACCACAGTAATTTAAATTAAACCCGTTAACAAATCAAATGCTTGTCTCACTAATAATGACCATGAAACTACTGGATTTTAATTGCAAAAAATACCATCTGGTTCCTGGAAAGGAAATCTGCTGCAGCCTAACTAGCCACTCAGTTATATCAAACCATTCCAGGAATGTTAAATAAAACAAACAACTGCGGATGCTGGAAATCTGAACCAAAACCAAAAACCAAAAGCTCAGCAGATCTGGAGCATCTGCGGAGAGAAAACAAAGTTAATATTCAGTTTAATGCAGTTCAAGAAGGAGTGCACTTGGGGTAATGCAACATATTTAACAAAAGTATTAATAGTTACCGTGTAATTTTTGGATTGTTATTTGAACCCATCTCGACATCAGGAAAAGAAATCTGCCATCCTTTCCCAATCTGGCCTACCTGCGGTTCCAGAACCTCCATCGTGTAGTTGGCTCTTAACTCCCTCTGAAATGATGGTAGTTAAGAAAGTGACCCACTACTAGTCTTTGGAGGATAGATATCCAGGAATGAACTTTGAAAACAATTGAGTTAGGGTTGAGCTGAGTCTGTAATCTGCACGTTGGCAGTTCCCGGAAGATGGGAGTTTGCAATGCGTTGATTTCATTCTACTCCCAGTTCAATATTAAATTAACTTCATATGTTTTACCAAACTCGGTTTTCTCTTCTGATCTCAAAACACTGAGAAGTTTTAACTTCTTTTGGGCTGAACCAGTCCCTGGCAAGCATTCCTGAAGAAGGGTTTATGCCCGAAACGTCGATTCTCCTGCTCCTTTGATGCTGCCTGACCTGCTGCGCTTTTCCAGCAACACATTTTTCAGCCCTGGCAAAAAGGAGCCAAGGTCAGAGGTCAGAAAGTTGTGGCTTCAAGTTCCAGTCTCGGAAATGAGACAAATACTCACTTCACTGCAGAATACCAAGGGAGTGCTGCACTATCAGATGTGCTGGCTTTCTGATGAAATATTAAACTGGGTTCCTGAGACACATAAAAGATTCCTAAGATACTATTGGAGTTTCAGCTTTGATTCTATTGTTATCACACCCAACTTTCAATTACAAGGCTCTGAGCTCAAGTCCCACCAGAACTTGAGCCTAAAGGTCAAGGCTGACACACTCCACTGCAGTGCTGAGGGAGCACTGCACTGTTGGAGGTGCTGTCCCTCGGATGAGATCCTGTCTACTTGCTCAGGTAGATGGAAAAGATCCATGGGTACTATTTTGAAGAGTAGCAGAGTTATGCATGATGTCCTTGCCAAATATCTATTTCTCAGTTGGCATCCCAAATAAATCAGCTGGTCATTGTGACTCTGGTGTTTTTTATGGAGTTCACTGAGTGTAAATTAGCTGCTGCTTTCCTACATTGCAACCATGACCACACTTCACAAAGGACTTCACAATGTACAATATACATAAAATGCTGTGGAATGCTTTAGAAGGCTTTCAACTTACCTAACATTTGCCTGATGTTGCGAATGTTAGTAAATTGAAAGTGTTCGAAAAGAGAGCTCTTCAACTCACCAGAAAACCCAACAGAGAGAGGAATGAAAGTCCCAATTGTAACACAGCAAAAATGGGATGGGGAAGGCATTAACCAGCCATTGCCTCCTGCTCCCATCCTTCCTACTCCTCTTCCCTGTTCTTCTGTTTCCGTCTTACTGGCCTCTTCCCTGCTCCCCATCCTTCCCTGCTCCCCATCCTTCCCTGCCTTCTTCCTCCCTGCTCTCCACTGCTCCCTTCCTTGTCCCCACCTCTCCTGTCCTCCATGACCCCTTCCCCACCAGCCAAGGTGTCCCGAATCAGCTAAATTTAGTGGATGTTAGCAGCTGGCCAGGGAATGAATAGGCCTGTGTGGTGTCTTTCATGTTTGTCTGTGATGCACCCACACACGCAGTGGGAACATTCCTTCATAACTACTCCGGATGTGGTCTAACCAGGGAAAAATATAGCTGTAAAAAAACCTACAGTTCCTTTATATTCTGATCTCACATTGGAAAGACTGATATGCCATTAGCTTTTACGCTTATATTTTGTACCTGGTGGCTGTCTTTTAGTGATCTATACATGGACATCTAAATCCTTTTAGGATTTCTATATTTTTAATGTGTTTCCCCATTTAAAGCCATCTACATTTTTTTCGTTTCAAAATGGCTGGCTTGATAATTACCTGTGCTGAAAGCCAACTGCTAACCATTTTGCCAACTTCAATAATCTATCAATATCTGTGCAATTTTGCTCTCGCTACATTAATTCTTTGTCACCAATCCATGTGTCATGAACACTGGGATATACGGCTCTCTATTGTGTTATCCAAGTTGTCAAAAGCTGGAGCGACAGTTGAGGTCCTGGCACCAATTCTTGTGGGACACCATGAGTCACTTCCTTCCGATTTAAGTACATACTTATTCTCCTTCTTTATGACTTCTACCATCTAACCAATCTAATCTGGTTAATGCTACGTCTTTCATTCGAAATGCTTTAATTTTAACGAATGTCTCTTACTTGCACTCCTATCAAATGCCTTCTGAGAGTCCCCATATTAACTATATCCAAACATTCCCTGTCTACTATTTCACCTTCTTCCTCAAAAAAATCCTTAGTCCTGATCCCTCCTTTACACAGCCATGTTGTCTATCCTGAATCGATAGTCACAGGTAACAAGTAACAAAGAGGATTGATGAGGGCAGAATGGTGGACGTGATCTATATGGACTTCAGTAAGGCATTCGACAAGGTTCCCCATGGGAGACTGGTTAGCAAGGTTAGATCTCATGGAATACAGGGAGAACTCGCCATTTGGATACAGAACTGGCTCAAAGGTAGAAGACAGAGGGTGGTGTTGGAGGGTTGTTTTTCAGACTGGAGGCCTGTGACCAGTGGAGTGCCACAAGGGTCGGTGCTGGGTCCACTACTTTTCATCATTTATATAAATGATTTGGATGAGAGCATAAGAGGTATAGTTAGTAAGTTTGCAGATGACACCAAAATTAGGGGTATACTGGACAGCGAAGAAAGTTATCTCAGATTACAACGGGATCTTGATCAGATGGGCCAATGGGCTGAGAAGTGGCAGATGGAGTTTAATTTAGATAAATGCGAGGTGCTGCATTTTGGGAAAGCAAATCTTAGCAATACTTATACACTTAATGGTTGAATAAGCTAGGGCTGTTTTCCCTGGAGCTTCAGAGGCTGAAGGGTGATTTTATTGAGGTTTACAAAATCATGAGGAGCATAAGTAGGATAAATAGACAAAGCCTGGGATGGGGGAGTCCAGAACATAGGTTTAGGGTTAGAGAGGAAAGATATAAAAGAGACCTAAGGGGCAACTTTTTCACGCAGAGTGTGGTATGTTTACGGAATGAGCTGCCAGAGGATGTGGTGGAGGCTGGTATAATTGCAACATTTAAAAGGCATCTGGCTGTGTATATGAATAGGAAGGGTTTGGAGGGATATGGGCCAGGTGCTGACAGGTGGGACTAGATTGGGTTGGGATATCTCATCTACATGGACGAGTTGGACCGAAGAGTCCGTTTCTGTGCAGTACAACTCTGTGACTCTATTACACTCTAATTAGAAACACCGACAACCTCTCAATATCTGATCTCTAATAGTAGGGTTTCTCTTCCTCACCTTTCTTAAAGTCATTTGCAGTTCAGCAGTCTGAAAGCAATTCCTGAATTGAGAAGAGAACTTAGAAAGATTACGACTAAGGAGAAAGTGAGGACTGCAGATGCTGGAGATCAGAGCTGAAAATGTGAAGATTACGACTAAGATTTCCACAGTTTTCTCACCTCATTCTGTTAAACCCTTGTGTTGGAAACCATCAGATCTTGGGACTGTGTCAATCTTTAGTATAGTGATTAGAATGAGGTCAGCCAGGTGGACCTCACAGATCGTATGTTCCCCGATGGAAGGGTGTTAATAGAGTCCAATCAGGGAGCCCTGGCTGACAGATATAAACAGGAGTGCCAGACATCCTGTTCCCTTTGAAAGCTGGCTCTGAGCTAGTTGGGTCAATGTCAAGGATTCTCCACATAAAAATAAAGGGAGACTTGGTGACAGGATACCAGCCTCCGTGGAGTTATTTCAGTGGCGACAAGAGAAAAGCAAGCTCTTGAAGAAATCTACTTGCACAGTAATCTTTGAGTTGGGGTAAGCTTTTCTGGCATCGTGCCTTTATTTGAGAAGCTTGACGCATTTGATCCTGCCATTGGAGACTGGGCCCAGTAAGTGGAAAGAATACGTTATTTTTTCCAGGCAAGTGATACTGGGGCAGACAAAAAGCAATGAGTAATTCTCCTGACCGCTTGTGGACCTACAGCTTTTTTGGTTATTAAAAGTGTAACTTTCCCTGAGGCACCAGATACTAAAAATTTTCAAGAGTTGACAGATTTAGTTAAGGAATATTACCACCACAAGCCTCCTCTAATTCTGAGACTCGGTTTTACTCAGCAATTTGAGAACCAGGAGAATACCGATCAGGATTTTTGACAAGGTTAAGATGACTGCTCGAGGCATGTGATTTTGGTTTATCCTAACTGAGATGCTGAGAGACCGTTGGTGTGTGGGATTAATAATGTGACCATGCAAAAGGACCGACGAGCTGAAGCCCAACAGGACTTCAAACAGGCACTACAACTGGCTTTGTGGTTGGAAAATGCAGCAAGTGGAGCTGGAGTTACAGGGTATGTTGGTGGAAGTGGACAGCCTCACCAGGCCGACTGAGCTTGGGAACACCACATGAGGGAAGGCCATTGCACAACTTCACTCAGGACATATCCTGAACAGAGAGACTCTTGGACAGCCCACAGCAAAACCCCAAAACAAAGCCAAGTCTCGGATCAATGTTTAAAAGTTTCTCGACAATCTGGGCTGACAGACCATTATAGTCGATGACAGTATACGGAATCAAGATAGCTAAAGAGTCCTATAGGCCTGTATTGAGTAAGAGAACTCATAGACCAGTATCCAGGAGAGTGCACATCCTGGAAAGTCCAACTACTGCTGGTTTGGAACAGTTAAATTGCTTAGCAACATCCAAATCAGAATTAATCAAAATAAAGGTCTGGTTAGATGGTTTCCCAGTTCCAATGGAGGTCCATACCAGCGCAGCTGTATCAGTGATTGCGGAACCAGTCTTTAACAAAATTCACTCTGGACTCCAACCCTTACATTTGTTTAAGACCTCAGCCAGGCTGAGGGCTTAGACGGAGAGTATTTACAGATTAAGGGTACAATTTCAGCTATGTTCCCTCATGAGAAGCAGCTGGTTCAGTTAGCGCTGATTGTCGTAAAATGTTTGGGCCCAAGCTTGATAAGACAAAATTGCTTGAGAAAGATTCAAGTTGATTGGTTCAACATTTTATGATTAGAAAATGGCTGCTTGAGTGAAGTCCTAATTAAATACACAGTCATTTTCCAGGAAGGTCTGGGGACTGTCAAAGGGGCCAAGGCCAACTTACATATTGACCAGAAGGCAATTCCACGATTCTGCAAGGCCCATTGTCTAATGGGCAAATGTAGAGACAAAAGTCAGGAGGCTGGAAAGTGAAGGAATCATCAAACCAGTCCCATTTGCAGAATGGGTAGCACAGGTCGCACCAATTGTGAAGTCGAACAGGTTGGAAACTTTTGTGGAGATTTCAAACAAACGGTAAACTGCATTTTGCAGCTGGATAACTACTCAATCCCTTGCATAGAGCACTTATACACAAAGCTAGCAGGGTGGCCTGCCCTTCATGAAGATGGACATGAGCCATATGTACCTGCAGTGCAGTTAGATGAGGATTCCCAGAAATATGCTACAAATAATATCCATAAGGATTTGCACCAATATACAAGACTGCCATCTGGGGTATCATCAGCCTGTGCCATTATCCAGCGGACGATGGAGAATATTTTACAAGGTCTAACCCAGTTTCGCCATTTATCTGGATGGCATGTAATAACTGGAAAGACCAATAAAGAGCATTTAGAGAACTTGGACATGGAGCTTAAATGTTTCTCCAAGGTGGGAGTATGCCTTAAGAAGAAAACAATGTGTTCCAGACACCCCAAAGTTACCTATGTGGGTTACAGAGTCAATAAGCCCAGATTACACCTGTTGAAAGATGGCATGGACAAATTGGATTGAAGGGTCTGTTTCCATGCTGTAAAGCTGTATGACTCTATAAATAAGACATTTACAAATGGATATGGATGCGTTAGGTGAATGGGCTAAAGTTTGGCAGACTAAATTTAACAAGTTTATGTGTGAGGTTGGAGGAATAAAAAGGCAACGTATTATCAAAATGGAGAGAAACCTCAAAATGCTTTGATGCAGAGGAATCTGGGTATACAGTACAGCATGTAATAGGAGTTCAAGTGGAATTTTGGCATTTATTGCTAAAGGTATAGAGTATAACAGTTAAGACTGCTGCTGCAATTGGACTGGGCATTAGTGAGACAATGCCTGGAGTTTTGGGTATAATTTTGGACCCCTTAAGAATGCAATTGCATAGGAGGCAGTTCAAAGGAGGTTCACAAGATTGATTCCAGAGATTAAAGGCTTGTCTTATGAGTAAAGACTGAGCTGTTTATTGGAATTCCCAAAAGTTAGAAGAGATCTAATTGAGGTACATAAGATGCAAAAGGAGATTGTGAAAGTGAATGTTGAGTAGATGTTTCTCCTTGTGGGGCAATCGAGAACAAGAGGTCATAGTTTTAAACCTCTAAACCTCCTGTCCCTTAACTTAAATCTATGTCTCCTGGTAACTGGCCCCTTGACTAAGGGGAAAGTTGTTTCCTATTGACCATATCTTTGCACCTGTAAATTTGTATTCCTCAATTATGACTCCCACCCTCGTCATCTGTCATGATTCAAACTCGGTGGATCTATGAGATCCTTGGTTGGGATTGTTAACGTGGACAATCAGGTAGCTCTAGGCGACAGATATAAACAAGGCATTCAGAATCTCCCCACTCCAGGGAATGACTCTGAGCTGGCTGGCCACAGTCAGTGAGCTGTGCATATGTATATAAAAGGTGACTTGGTGACAGGATATTGGCCTTTCTGCAATTATTTCACCAGCCTTCTCAGTTCCAAGAAGAACAACTCTGGTTCATCTAGTCTTTGTTCACTGCTGAATCCCTCCAACTCAGGCAACATTCTGGTGGAACTCCTGTGAACTCTTCCCAGTACAATCGCATCCCTCTGATGTCATGTCAGACTGCACACAGTATTCCAGGTGGAGCCTAACTAATGTTATATACAGCTCCAACATAACCTCCCAGCTCTTGTATTCAATGCCTCAACCAGTAAAGACAAGTATTCTATTTGTTTAAACACCTGTCCTTCTGTCTTCAATGATCTCTACACATGTGCACCAAGGTCCCTCTGCTCCTAAGTACAAGTTATCGCATACTTGCCCTGTTGGTCCTCCTAAAGCTTGATCACCTGAACTTGGGAGTGAGCTCTTTCAGGAAAGGAGACATTGTGTGGACACCTTTTTAGTTCAATATTCAGTTATTCGGGATCAAAATGTGGATATAATGCCTTCTTTCACCAAAGCATAAGTAATGGAGTTGCACCAGTTAGTGTGATGCTGTTCTGTCCAATGTAATCCTATTTGAGCTTTTCTTGAACGTGAATGCTTTGCTTCTGAGGAGGGTTGATGCAGGGTGGGGGCATCATTTATCAGGCATAAAACTTTAACGTTGCCAATGGTATCAAAGTTGTCTGGATAAATGTTAGTCGGATCATGGATAGATTTGATTTCATAGTCTGGAATCTTTGATGGTACAGCTGTTACTTCATGGATCATAATAATATGTAGATTGGTACATACTGGTGATCAATTGTAGCTGTTTCAATGATGTCAGAAGTTTCAGTTGTCCATTCCGAGGAGTCATATTGATGTTTAAGTTGGATATTGCCAATGCATAGGATGTCAGATCCATTGAAAGCAGTTACATTGAAGTAAAGAATTCTGTTTTTCTGATAGTATTCATGATGTGTGCGTGTGAGATTGATCACATGTACTGTCTGACTGAGTTTAGTAAACCCTGTCATTGCCGTTATTTCATGGACTTTGTCAACAAGCTTGTGCACCTTGAATGGAACTTTGGAAATGACATTGTTGTTTGGTTGTCTCTTCATCATAGGCTGCTGTGATGGAGCATTGTGTTACATTTGGTTTGCTTTGGGTCCTTGAGATTCTGTGCATTTGAGCCAACTTGCAGAACATAGCTTGCGCGTGTCATGAAATACTGGATACCTTTTTAGTAGATAAGAAATGCCAATCTTGTTTTATATATTGTTTTATTATTGTATTATATTATTATTGTTGTTGTTGTATTATATATTGTTTTACTGACTCCACTGATGACTGTAGTAGTTGTTGCAGACTCAAGCATTTGAAGATGCTATTACCCACAATAATGGCATCAAACCTGTATGCTTTTTCGAATAGTGCATCAATGGTGTCTTCTTTGAGTTTATCTAAAAGAGCTTTTCTGAAGGACTTAATAGGTACAGAGGCAATGACAGGTGCATAAGTCTTTCAGCTAAGTCAGCTTTGATGAAATCATAGCTGAAAATGTGTTGCTGGAAAAGCACAGCAGGTCATGCAGCATCCAAGGAACATCACTTTCTCCTTTGATGAAATCATACTTGGTATCTTTGTGTCAACACCCTTTGATGAATCAGTTGATTGTTTCACCTGCTGTCTTAGGACACAAATTCAAATCAGTGTATCCCCAGTCTGTTTCACACTTTAAAATGGTCTTCATGGAGCTTGAAAATTTTGACATGATCTTTCCTGTCTCCTGTTGGAAATTCCTAAGGAATTGACTCCTTTCCTATGTCAGTAAGCCATGTGACTGTCTGTTTCCTTTTCACCTCTGATCAATGAAAGCAAGTTTCATTTTTTTGTGAGAATAACTGAAATTCAGTCAGGAGATTAAAAGCATGCCAATCCATGGAGAGGAATTTGTTTTCTATTTTCACTTGGCAATTTTCCGTGAGCTATATCTTCACTGTATTGTTAAAGGATTGTAGCTGAACAGCTGCTGAAGACATTTAGGAGGTCTGCGTTCAAGTCCCGCATGTTCCTAAGGTGTGTAATAACATCTCCGAACAGGTTGATTAGAAAGTAATTTTTTTTCAAAGGTGTCCATAGTGTGCACCAATCCAGCAGGCTAACCCTCAGAAAACAAGAAATGCGGTGATTAACCCTACCTACCAGCTCTGATTCAAAATGACATTGCCTGCAGTACAGCAGCAGGCCACCAGGTGTCAGTCCTGTTCCAAATGATCTGAGCAGTAGCAATGCCCAACTCAACAGAATGCTTCTTTCAATTTGATCGCCGTAAGGCACGGGCACAGACACTCCCAGGAGGGGCTCTCAACCCTGACTCAGTTTGTATAGACCAAAAGATCTACAGTGCATTTCGGCTTTCACAACAGAGAGGCTATGCTATTGATGTTTTACTCAATGCTCGTAAATTCTTACCCTCTAATTTTCCACACAAACAAGCATATGATTTAGTAGCAGGAGTAGGCCACTCGGCCCCTCGGGCCTGCTCTGCTATTTAAGAAGATCATGGCTGATTTGATTACATCACATTCCTGTCTTCCCCAGATAACCTTTCGCCCACTTGTTATTAAAAATACGTCTGTCTCTGCCTTAATGTTTTTAAAATGCCACTGTTTCTGTGGCCTTTCAAGAAAGACAGTTCCAAAGACTCACGAACTTCTGAGATAAAAACGTCCTTCTCATCTCTCTTAAGTAGTAACCCCTTATTTTGGGACATGCAACCTGTCAAGGCCACCCCCTCCCCCACAGAATGTTGAATTTTACAATCAAAGCACCTCTTAATTTTCTAAATCCCAGCAGATACAAACCTATTCTGATAAGGTGAGGAATTCATGGGTCCATTCCAGGTAAACATTTTCTGAACTAATTAGATTGATGTGAAAGGTTTGTTGGGAGAATTCAAGCTTTCAAGTTTGAGATTGAGAGATTTTCCTGAGGTAATGGGATCAAAGCACTGGGAGCAAACGCAGGCAAATGGAAATGAAGCATAATTCTGCATAAGTGAACAGAATGATAAAGCAGCCATGGGGGAACGAATGCCCTACTGCTGTTGCTATAGGAGTGAGTGTGCTCACTATTCCCAAACATTGCCACTGGCTCTGTCCACCACGAGGCTCCTTTATCACCGAGTCGCCACATTCAAATGAGAGATTGAACTTGAAGGTTTTGAATTTGACATTTCCACATCGAACCACTTCTGTCAAAACATCAAACACAACTGGGCAGATGCAAGATGTTGATTCTGTGGCAGACACCGTGGGTCATTGGCAGACCATCTCACAACTGGAGAAGCTCATCAGTGTGCAGCGTTTATTCACCAGAGTCCAGAGTTATATCTTCATTCACTTCCCTGACTTCACAGTCAATGGACTAACTTAAATAATTCATTGACTGAGATCTACTTCAGTGCAATGCAAGGATAGAATCTGGATCCTCTCTGGTGTCAAGGACAAGAGACAAATATTCTAGTCCTGAACCTGCTTTGAAGAACAGCCACGGGACAGAGCCCTGGTGTTGGAAGACTGGCCCGAAGAAAGCACTGGGGTTTCCAGCAGCAGAGAAGAGATAACCTGGCACATCAACATTAAAAGGAGGAATAAGGTAACACAAAGTAGTGGAACCTCAGTCTATACATTGAGTTAGAACAGAAGGATACAGGTTAACAAATGTTGGGCTGATGTCAGGAAGTTGCTCTTTGATAGACTCTTGATCTGGAATCAGTCCCTGACCTCTGCTGAGCTCGGGGCAGGCAATGGCCTAGTGGTATTATCGCTGGACTGTAATCCAGAGAACCAGATAATGTTCTGGGGACCCAGGTTCAAATCTGGCAGATGGTGACATTTGAATTAAATAGAAAAACATCTGTAATTAAGAGCCTAGTGATGACCACGAATTCATTGTTGATTGGTGGAAAAAAGCTTCTGGTTCATTAATCTCCTTTAGGGATGGAAACTTGCCTGGTCTGACCTACATTTGACTCCAGATCCACAGTAAATGATTGACTCTTAACTGCCCTCTGGGCAATTAAGGATGGACAATGAATGCTGAACTGGCCAGTGATACCCATATCCCATGAATGAAAAAAAAAGTCAGTCCCGAAGGTAGTCATTGCCTGGCACTTGTGCAGCTTGTGTGTTACTTTCCATCTATGCCCAAACCTAGTTATTGTCCAGGTCTTGCTGCATCTGAAAAAAATACTTCAGTATCAGAGGATTCATGAATAGTGCTAAACATTGTGTGAGCATCCTGCTTCTGACTATGAACAAGGGAAAGTCATTGATGAAGCAGCTAAGGATGTTTGGGTCTAGGACACTCCTCTGAGGAATTCCTGGAGCTGAGATGACTGACCTCCAACAATCACAACCATATTCCTACTTAGTCATGCCAGGTATGACTCCAGCCAGCAGAGATTTTTCCACTTGATTTCCATTGACTCCAGTTTTTCTAGGACTCCTTAATGCCATGTTTGGTCAAAAGTAATCCTGATGTGACTATCTCCTTCCCTCTAGAGTTCATCTCCTTTGCCCATATTTGAACCAAGGTTGTAATGAGGTCAGAAGCTGAGTGACCCTGGTAGAACCCAGGAGGAATCTGAGATGGTACTTCTGGTTGATGATGGATGCAAACTCAGCCTTAACCTTTGCATTTTTGTGCTGCACTCCTACAGCGTTGAGGATGGAGTTATTTGTGGAATCTCCACCTCCAGTTCGTTATCCACCACCATTTACAACTGGATGTGACAGGACTGCAGAGGCTTTGATCTGATCAGTTCATTGTGTAATTATTTATCTCTGTTTATCACGATTCCACATTCTAACATGCAAGTAGTCCTGTGTTGTAGCTTCATAAAGTTGTCCACCTCGTTGTTAGTACGCCTGATGCTGCTCCTGACATGTCTTCCTGCACTCTCCATTGAATCAGGGTTATCCCTTGGCTTGATGATAATGGTAGAGTTGAGGGGGGGTATACCAGGCCACGAGATTACAGTTTGTGATTGAATACAATTCAGTTTTGAACTGCTCGATCAAACTGAAGTCTGTCCTGTTTAGCATGGTGTTAGTACCACACAACCTATTTCATCCTCCTTCCCGTTATTCATGCAGTTTATCACCTCTCAATTTTTCCAGTGTTCGCGAGCTTCGAAATTTGTCATTATTTCAGTGAGTGGAAGAGCTAACAATTGATGTCAGTCACAGTATCCTAACAACGTTGCAGACTGATTTTAACATGTTAATGATTTACAATTAGAGGACAAGATCTGACTCCATTTCTTGTCTCATACATTCAATATACACATTCTAAACATGATGTCTGGTATCAGTCATTCCCAAGCCCTCTCTGTGTTAATCTCTTTGTTTCTTTATAGCTCTTTTTATTAGTCTCCTTTTAATTTTACCTTAACCTTTCAGACTGTTGGCATTTTGATAAATCCTTCTGTGTAAATCTCGCTGCATGTTTCATTTCTTTTCTCTTTCTCTCTATTCATTTTGTTCCTTCTCTCATTTTCACACTCCTTCCTTCATTCCAGAAATACAAACATAAAAAGCTGGAGCAGTGCCAGAGAACCACCCAAATCAATGCTAACATTATACTCTGTATTTGCCTCACTGAGCCAATTCAGATGCTGGTTATTTCACTGTAAGCTATTATAAACTTAAGGCACACAGGCAGGCATAATGATTGCAAAGGTAAGAGATCCTTCCAGAAATCTTTCCTTCCAGAAATCTTTCCTTTCCTTATTTGGACTATAACCTGGTGTTGTGTGACTTCTAACTTTGTTCACCCTAGTCCAACACCAGCACCTCCACATCAGGTTCAAAATTTGAAGAGTGGACTAGCTAATTCAGTGTATGTAATTAACTATTTATGTGCTGGTTGTAAAGGATTGGCCAGACATCTTTTCTTGAGTTTTTTTTTGAAAGGGTAGGAGGCAAAGGTTAATAATTCTGAAAACAACATTAATAAAAACATTTTTTAAAAAGTAAAAAAAATTACAGTTCAGAAGGAAAAGAAGGTAAAAGTGGCCAAATACTAAGTCCTGAAAAATAAAAGATGAATTTTGTTGAAGAACTACCAATGTATAGGGAAAGCCATGGTTAAACTGAATGGGAGATGAATGCTGATTGGTTGGTAAGAGTACAGTTTGGTAGAGGCGTTGCTATGGAGAATGCCCAGTTAGGTGATAGCTGACAGCTAGTTGCAAAGCTTTGTTAAAATTTTTAATTTCAATCTGGCAGATTGGTCAAGGCATTGGCCTGAGAAATTAACCAATGAATGGCTGCCACCTGTTTTGATGAAGTGAAACATGCACAGTGGACATACATGCTCTTTCTGTCTACAAAGAACCCTGTTTATACATTGAGCTCCAAGTATGCAGAAGAATAATATATTGTGAGCCTGACTGACAAATCTAAATTTGCTGTCTATGTAATTCTTTGCACCCTCAGGATTGTTTAACAAGTATTGTCCTATCATTAAATCACACCTAATGTTGGAAACCGTGCTTTGAGTTTTGCAACCACAGGCTGGTTGGACAATGTCAGCATCTTGCCTACTGCAAACAACTGAAGGGATATGCTGTTTGATATGATCCACCAGTCTTTGGAATGTATGACCTACATAGCTGGCATTACAGCAGCACTGAAATTCATATAGCACATTGTTTGTTGGGTATAGCAGGTTTTAGGCTTGATGGCAGTCACATGTTGATGGTGAACACCACACACATTGTTACTACATTGTCACAGCATTAAACGGCTAGCTCCACCTGCTGCTCAACTATTGAAACATCTTCCAGGGTAATCCAAGGTAAACTGAGCACTTTTCAGGACCAAAAGTGACAGTCTTGGACCTGTTCATGATTTGTGTGATATACAACAACAAATGATCCGATCACAGTAGCCATACTGTCACAGGATGATTTTGACATTTCCACATTATGCTTACAAGGGGTAAATGGCTCTAGCCATCAACATATAGTGGACGCGTTGCTTTCCCTTTTGGTAACTCTTGTGAATTATCCTGAATTGTATGAGATGAAAAGCTTGGATTTTTTTTTACAACAAAACTCAAGTGCTGTATTACTGAATGACTATTGAAAAATAAAAGAGTCTGGTCACAGTTTGTAGTTGGTATCCTGATCTCAACTGAGAATTTTCCCATTTTTGGGTTGTGTTATTTTTGAGGATGTTCAGGTAGGGTTTCACAGACTTTTCTCATGCAATCTCCTACTCACCTCATTTATTATGCATCCAGACTCCATGAAGCCAGGCTTGTGTAATCACCAGTCGCAGAGACAGGAGAGCTGGCTGGTCCTGGGACATTGTGCATTTCATACCACAGGCATCATGCATAAAGGCCAACTGCACACCACTTCAAATGTTGCAAGGCAAGCCCTGCCCCTCACACAGTAGTTCTTTACTGTTAGCAGAAGGAAAAGATCAAAGAGGGAAACTTTGGCAAAAGGGATCTGCAGGTGGATAGAGCAATAAAGAGGAGGCCCTCCACTTTCTTGCTGATTACAGCAGAAAGTGCCACGATCTTCTCTCTACTTCCTCACATTCATCGAGCCAGCACTCACTCTAACTCTGCCCCTGCACAGTAACACCACCACAGTCTGCAACTCTCAGTATTTCATGCAGCATCTCCACTCAAAAGCACTTGCCCACCTCATCTTCCATGACTACTCACCCTTCCAGCCCTCTGCGCTTCCCCCTCACTCATTGGGAATACTTCCCAATTTCTCCCAGTCCTATATTGTGAGAAACGAAGCTCACTGTTCAATAATTTCAGTCCAAATCAAATTCTGAAGTAGTCTTTATTCATAAGGTCTTGCAAGCCTGGGTGACCATAAAGGAGGCACACTGGAACAGCTTGATAGCTGGGTCTTATTACTTTTGCTGATGCAACACTGGGTCTTATTTGGTTATCTTATTCATACTAACTCCCTATGTGTGTGACAATTGCAATGGTCATGTCAATACATCTGTTTCTACCAGTCGACCACTTTTCAGTTAGTTATTTCTTGGAATATACCCTCATGATTCAGCCTTGCGATTTTTGCAGAAGCAAGATGCAGCTACTTGTAACTGCTTGCAAGCATATCTAGCTTAACATATACCCTTCCCCCTTCATCAGCCTTATGATTTTTGCAGAAACAACAACCTTTGCAAGGGCCTTTCACAATCCCCCCTTCTTTTTTTTTAATAATTGTTGTTTTCTGCATTTCTCTCATATGTAGCCCCCAAATTTGCAAACATCATCCCCGAGACTTCATCCATCTTGGCCTCAAGGTCACCCATCCCCTCATTGTTCAAGAGATAGAGTTCCTCTGTCTGATTACCTTTTAGGGGCATCTGTTTTGCCAAGGCTGGCTCAATCAGCCATTGGGTTAGTCCCCATACACAAGGTATGATACAACAGCCAATTGCTACCAGTACCCCTGCTACCACTATCAGGGAGGTGAGGATGGAGGTTACCACTCCCTTCCATTTCCCAAACCATGACTCCAGCCATCCTGTGAGTGATGTGTCCACTCCTGAATTCTCAGCCAGTTCTTCCGCCAAGGTAGTCAATCCTCACAAGGCACGAGAGATTGACCCGTCAGGTGCTGTATTATTTGGAATAAAAGTCCCTCCCAACATCACACATACACGCCCTTTTTCAGCTAAGATCATACCTAAGGCCATTCTATTTTCTCAGGCCATTCTACTGGTTGCATCAAGCTGTTCTGTTATGCCTTTGACTGCATCCCTAGTGTAATTGATGAATCTTTGCTGATTATAGAAAATATAGTTTATCCAGTCCACATTCTTGTTGACCGTTACCCACCAGAATAGAGCTGATTCAAAACCTGCTGCAATCTGATTGCGGGCCTTATCCTCATCCGGCACCCCTCTAGGAACTCCTATAGAGTCTAAATAAATCCTATCATTAAAAGAGGTGTCTAATAATGATTGTTTTACTTCTCCGCTTTTTGTTGCTATCTTCTCTTTTCCAAATGCCAAGGTGAATGGGATTGCCAATTGTACAATTGCACATATCCCACTCCAATCTGGAGGTAGGGTGGGTCTCAATATTTTGCCTCCACAGTACCACCACAGATCCACTAGGGGTACAGTTCCTATCATTCCATGCAGTCTTATCCTGATACATGGCTTTCATACATTTCATGCCCTTCCTGTCTCGCTTCCACCCAAGCGGAAAGGGGGCCACCTGGGCCACTGGTCTACCAAAGGCACATGCATAGCAATTGCTCTTATTCAGACTTTTTACAGTATACTTTACCCATTCAACCCAGGCATTTGCATCCCCGTATCCAGTTTCTATTTCGATGGTCTGTTTCAAGTCCTTCACCTCTAATTTTCACCACCTTAGGGTCATCGGGAGGGGTGAAAGGTTGTACCTTATTATCCAGTAGTTCTGCCCGGTTTCCCTTTCCTACGCTAATTCGGAAACAACAGCCTGAGAAATCATTCCCGTTTGTTTTCATTTCTATCCCAAATGTTTCATTTAATTGTACCTGATAGGTGCTCCCCCCTAGAATCGCTTTGTGCCATGTGGTTTTCTTTATCGTTGAGTATATTGGGTTACACTTTTTATCGGGACAATCGAAAGTTGGTGGGAAGGGGGCGCGGTGTACTGTGACGAGACCGTTATACCAAGTACCATCCCCAAGGCCATCCCCATAGGACTTAAGATGTATCTCTGAGCTGCTGTACTGTCTCTGATTATCTACATACCCACAATTTACTAAGCTGCATGCATCAGCGTCTATTACTTTCGGATTATCAGACTCAGGGACCGTTAATAACAAGTATGAAGACGATGTTTGACAAAATCCCAATACTAAGAGAACTAATATTATAATGCTAAGCATTCCCAGCATTCTACAATAGTATTGAAGCACCAAGAGACTTTACATGCAATCTATAAAAAAACCATCCTGCGCCCGTGTCGCCACGGTATAATCAGTCACTTAAAGTCTCTTTAGCCTGAGTTTCAGTGGCTCTTGCGTTGACTGTCCAGATTTCTTTCTCAACTGGGGGTTCCACTGGTCCCTTAATCCTGGTGTAGTGAGTCCAGCCTTTCTCCGCCGTTCTTATCACCATTTCGGTAGTCACAAGAGCCTGGTACGGTCCCCTTCCAATCCGGTTGCAATTTAGTTTCTGTCCATGACTTAATTAGGACCCAATCTCCCGGCTGGATGAGATGAATGGTGAATTCAAGGGGTGGAGTCTGTGTCAATAAACCCTATTTCCTGAGGAAAGACAAAGAGGAGGACAAGCCCAGTATATACTTCTTTAAGGACAAATCTTTAGTTTCTGGGATTGGCAGTTCCTCTTTTGTTCCCAAGTAGGGCAGGCCAAACAATATCTCATAAGGGGGCAGCCCCAAATCTTTCCTTGGGGCCATCCACCCTCGCAAGAAGGCTATAGGTAAACACTTAGTCCAAGTGAGTCTGGTTTTTATTATTAATTTAGAGAACTGCTTCTTGAGTGTTTGGTTCATTCTCTCAACCTCTCCTGATAAGGGTGGGTGCCAAGGGGTTTGGAACTCCCTGGAGTACCCTGGAAGTAAAGTGAGTTCCCTGATCTGAATCTATCACTCCACTATCCCATATCTGGGAACTATGTGTTCAAGTATTATCTTGGACACCCCACTTGCGGTGGCATTGGCCAGAGGATATGCCTCCACCCATCCAGATAAATGATCAACTATTACCAACATATATCTCAGTCTTCCCACTCGGGGTAATTCGGTATTATCTACCTGGATGCTCTGGAATGGTCTGAGCCCAGGGTCTCTCCCTCCTCCTTTGCAGTAAACAATGGGGTACCCTGAGGATCCGGAATTACAGGTATTAGGGAGTATATTGAGGCTGCTTGTGGATTCAGGGCTGCTTCTTTATCTACCTTATCAGCCAGTCTATTTCCTCTTACTTCCAGATCATTCCCCTCTTGATGTCCATTTATATGAACTATCTCTATTTCCCTCGGGAGTAACAGGGATTCTAATACTCGTTCTATTAATTCCTCATGTGCTAGTTCTTTTCCTCGACTATTTATCAGTCCTCTTTCTTGCCAAATTTTTCCGAAGGTGTGTACCACTCCAAATGCATATTTGGTGTCTGTGTACACCGTTCCTTCTTTGTTTTCTAAGGCTCTGAGAGCTCTTTCTAGGGCATAGAGTTCACAAGTTTGGGCTGACCAGACGTTAGGCAGTCTTTCAACCTGATAACGCTTCCCTCTACCCCGTCTACTACAGCATATCCATTGTGCCTTTTCCCCTCAATCATCCAGGAGGATCTGTCGATAAACAACCGAGCTCCCGCATGCAGCAGGGTGTCCCTTAACTTCATCCGCACTTTAGTCTGATATTCAATAATATCAAGGCAGTCATGTTCTGAATTACCAGGGGCCTCCCCCTCTCCACACCACAAGAATGCAGCTGGATTTAAGCAATTGTCTGTGACTAACACAAGGTCATCCTTCTCTATTAAAATTGCCTCATATTTCAAGATCCTAGAGTCTGTGAGCCATCGTCCTGCTTTCTGATTTGATAATTAAGGCTCCCCAAAAGTAAGTTTCTAACTTTCTTCTACCAATAAGGCTGTTGCTGCCACCACCTGCACACACTCTGGCCAGTAATGTAGCTTTCCATTCTTTAATTAACAATGAATTAACGCTGTCATGTTTTAAATTAGCTATGAATCAATATGACAGGTCACTGAGAATGTGTGAAGGAATCCTGCCAATTAATATTGATTCAAGCTAATACTGAATATAAATATTAATTGTTAATTATATATTATATAAATAAAATCATTATCTGAAATTCAGGGTGGAAACGCAACAAGTGATTAAAACATTTTAAAAACTGTACTATTTTGCTTTATCCTTCTTATTGCCTCATTCTCTTCCCTTCTGTAGTTGATCTTGCCTTTATTTTCATCTTAACCTCATTTCACCAATTTATCAATTTATGCTTGTCTAACTTTAAAGCCTGTTCCTAACTATACATTTTGGAATCTTACTTGTAAATATACTTATATATTATAATTTCACTTATTCAGTATTTAATATTTAAAATGCAAAACGCATACAGTTCCCAACTTTGAAATTCACTATAACTACTCGGTTTTAGTCCTTTAATTTAAATCCAAAATTAATTTTCTTAGGTAGTCCTGACCAGTCATTGCTCAATTACAATGTTATAGGTCGTGAAATAACCAGAGCTGTCTTTAAAGGATTTGTCTGTTCAAGTTAAAAAAACTTCTAATGCATGAATAATGGCCGAATCCAAGGTCACAGAAACTAACCATAGGATTTTTCTTTTTGATTTAACTGAAACTTCAACTGTCATTGAGGGAGGGGATTTTCTGAATAAAGCTACGGCTGGCACATCATAATCACCAGTGAAACACATCAGTCTTAAAATTAAGTGGAAACAAATGAGTCTAAAACAAAAAAAAGGTTATGATGTTGTTTTCCTCCGTATTAAACTGATTTGAAATCGAATAAGGTTGGCTTTTATGTAAGGATAAAAGAGATTAGTTAGAAACTGATAGTAAGGCAGTCATGACCTGTAAAAAGAACAGGAGTTAACATTTTATTTTATAATCACTGTAAAACCCTTAACCTTCAAAGAAATCATGTTAAATTTTCATAAGAGAAATCAGAGTCAAAACAGTCCCGGATCTCCAACTCCAGGGAACAAAGTACAAATATTCTATCACCTCCAAACAAATGTGCATTCACATCGAATCACAAAGGGTTAAACTTTCTGTTAACTGTACAGCTCTTTACACACACACACACACACACACACACACACACCATATCTCACAAACACTTCTAGAGGCTTCTCACTTCACCCCTCTATCTTTTGAATATTTTTCTGGATGTCTGGCCATAAGTTAGTTACAAAGTGTACCCTCAGTAGCCCTTCAGCTACTAGCCCTTCCGACACGAATCATAATCTGATTCTTCCTGACTGAAAGGCTGATATCCATTGACATATAAATTCAAACATTATAAACTCAGTCTTCGTCCGACCTGTACTTTGGCCAGAAGATGGCGGGACGAAGAATGGATTCCTTAGTCCTACAAAGCAACAATATTTAATCATTTTTTTTCCTATCTTTTACCCTTGTACAAGTATTATTTTTCCAATTCCACAACATCCTGCCCAACGAACTTTCTGGAGGTATGTTGTCAGGGACCCCGCCTCCATTTCCATTGCCTTTTTCACCGGAGGCTTTTTCTTTACCCTCGGCACAGCCCATATTAAGTTCCTTCGTTAGTCCCTTATTAACTACTAGAACTCAATCCCAGCCCCCAAGACAGTACTTAAAACCTTTTGTCAATTTTCTTACCTTGGTCTGTGCACAGAGTTGCCTGGCTCAACGTCTCCCTATGCCTACCGTTCAAGTATTACCACTTAACTCTTTCCTGGTTCAGAATGACTCCCTGAGGATTCTGGTCAGTCTACCGGGAGGGGCACCCACCATCAAGAAACACAGGACCATTCTAAAAGGTAACAGACGCATCTTCCCAGCCGTTGACGGTGCCTACTCCGCCAGTGATGACAAGATCCCGGACGAGCCCACAATTGTGAGAAACGAAGCTCACAGTTCAATAATTTCAATCCGAGTCAAATTCTGAAGCAGTCTTTATTCATACGGTCTTGCAAGCTGGGTGACCATAAAGGAGGCACATTGATCAGGAGGTTGCATTATAATTTATACGGTTCAGTTGAGTCTCTTGGTACTCCCCTCTTACTTCTGCAAATCTGATCGGCTTACCACATCTGTCTGTGGCGTGCAACCCACCCCCCCCTCCTCTTGATAGCTGGGTCTTATTACTTTTGCTGACGCAACACTGGGTCTTATTTGGTTATCTTGTTCATACTAACTCCCTATGTGCATGACAATTGCAATGGTCATGCCAATACATCTGTTTCTACCAGTCAACCACCTCCCTTTTCAGTTAGTTATTTCTTGGAATATACCCTCATGATTCCGCCTTGCGATATTTGCAGAAGCAAGATGCAGCTACTTGTAACTGCTTGTAAGCATATCTAGCTTAACATATACACCGCCCCCCCCCCCCCCCCCCCCCACCCCCATGACTCAGCCTTATGATTTTTGCAGAAACAACAACCTTTGCAGGGCCTCTCACATGCATCATCTTGCACTGCTCTTAAATTCACTCTCATCTCTCTCAGTCTCTCCTTTTGTCTCCTCAGGGGAGGAATTGTCTTATAACTGGGCAGAGATATGGTAGTCAATGTGGCTGACATTCCCCCTCTCTGAAGAGAAGGTCCCAGAGATGCCTGGAGAGGACTGAAACTGCTTACACAGAGATGCCAGAAGCTGTGTGTCAAAGTAACCCCGTGAGCATCATTGTGCTGAGCTGTTCTCCCATTCCCACCCACTGTGAATGCATTCTTAACATGGGCAAGCTTCTACCCCTTTTACACAATGAATGGCCTCTCCTCTCCTGCAGGCGCAGCACCCATCAGTCTCTGACACCAAAGAGAGCAGCCCCACATGCCATCAGCTCAACCTCCAGCTCTGAGGAAGCAGCCACAGATCCCTCAGAGGATACACCAGCAAAATATTCTCCCGCAGCCTCCACCAGCCCAGAGCCTCTCACCTCAGTGGGTACTCTGTTTTGATTTGATTCAGAAGCAGGTTCTGGTCAGCACATCATTGGCATGTCCCTGCAGCTGGCTGACGAGGAAATGGCCCAGGTCAGTGAGCACCCAGAGCACACCAGAGACCAGGGGGCTGCTCAGGTCCGGACACAGGATGATCTCATTGTCTCTGACTTTGTACCAATGCATAGACAGTGATGGGAACTGCAGACATCTTGGTCAGAGAGAGTGAACAGTATTGTGCTGACCACGGCACGCATGCATCTGAAATCTCCAGGGAGAGGATGGTGGTCACCATGGAGATACAGGTCCAACAATCCAGAAGTCACGAGACAGTGGTGTGGTGGTGTATCAGTACAGTAATAATCTTGAGGCCCAGGTTAATGCTCTGAGGTTATGGGTTCAAATCCCATCATGGCAACTGGCCATTAAAGACTTGTCTAATGGTAACCATTGTCAATTGTCATTAAAAACGCCTCAGGTTCACTGATGCCCTTTACAGAAGGAAACTGCTGTCTTTCCCTGGTCTGCCCTACATATGCCTCAGTATATTGCCATCAGGTACCTGGACAGAGGAGGAAACACACACACACACACACACACACAGCGATCCCCTCTCAGGACCCTCAAGAAGTGCCAGGTCAGTCCACCTCCACCCTTTCCGCAATCCCAAACCGTGTTATAACTGAGGTGGTCAAGCCCTCATCTGGGTAGGATGGTCTCAGTGTGTGTGGACCCTAGAGTTACAAATACCACTGGGCTGATGCAGCAAATCTTCCAGTCAACAGGGTCTTCTACAGAGGGATCTCCTTCCACCCCAGCCATAGGGTCCAGGACTGCCCCTAGACATATGGAGAAGGCATAGAACATAAATGTACTGAAAACACAAGGTAGCACTGGTGATACCTGGTTTTAAGTACACTTTCACATCTGTAGACATGTCTGAATAAATATCATTTTAACTACCAGGCCAGAGTTAAGTAACCTCTTACACTTTATTGAGGAGAACTCTGATGTCAAAGATAATATGATTTTACTAAGGCTTTGATTCCACTTATGTTACATTCACCTTGAGTGTGTGACTATATGAGTAAGTACACACTTCTCTGGAGGCAAAACTTCATTCTGACTATGTATGTTTTTACAATGGATAGCATGCCGATCTGAGGAAGGGTGATGATCAATGCTCAATTAACATTCAAACTCCATGTCATTGTGCAAATATGTCCACTCTGCTCCCACAGACAGACGTAAACAGCTGCCATTTCTTTTCCTATTGTGTAAATAAAGTTTGATTGGAGTGTGATATCTCGTTTGTGTTCCAACGCATGAGTTGCAGGCCATACCTGTAAATCAAGATTCCTCCCCATCCTTCATGTTCCATCTAGTGTTGCTGTGCCTATCAATCCCATCAGTTTCTGATGATTAATATCCCTAATTTTCCTGCTCAGCCTTTGGCTGATGTGCCCACTATAGCTATTACTCGCATCGATGACTTATGGAAACTACAACCATGTCCCCACAGCATTTCATGTCTTCCTATACTGTATCAGACTCCATTCTTCTACTTATAGTCATTCCTTTCATTGTCATTGTCTCCTCAGTGTCACAGCAGAATGCAGCCCATCTCTAGACTAGAATTCCCTGCTTTCCACTACATTGCCCCCAATAAACCTCCCTGATGTTTACTGTCCAAATCTGCAACATTCACTGTAAGGAGTTAAGTGACGGCGTGTATTATGCATGAATCTGAGTTCAGTTGAGATGATCTAGTGAGGCTGGAATTTTGTTGACACTGGCTTCTGTGGATGAAAGGTGGAGGTATTTGCTGTCCAAGGAGTATGCCATGAGATATTGGTGAATGGATATTAGTGATTTTTGAGAAGATTTGTAGCAAACACCACATCATATAAATAAGCAGAAAACTAGCCACCAGGATACATGAACATTAACTAGCCATCAAAAGACATGACCCACTATCACTAGTATCCTTACATACAGATGAAGAATTACACCCACTTCAACTGCAACAACACATCCATCCTAGGACAGGCCAAACAGAGACACGCACGGGAATTCCTAGAGGCCTGGCATTCTAACCAGACCTCCTCCAATAAACACATTGATTTAGACTCCCTCTACCATCCATAAAAAAAAACTGGAAATGATATCACCCACCTTAAGAGACCAAGACACAAAAATAGAAAGTGGGACATAACATCAGCGCTTCACCGGATGACATTACCTAGTATGGTGACGAAACATCTGAAAAACAAACCTTCCAGCTCAGCGAGCAAATTTACAACCTGAATGGATATTAAAGTAGAGCCCAGGAGAAGCAAGAAGTGAGCTGGAGTTGCCAGGTAATCATTCTGACTTTTGTGTTGCAAATTGGCACTGTCAAGTTTCTCAGCAGTGAAGGGGGTGAGACTAACTAATAATGGGATACAAATGTATGGAAATATGGTAGTTACATGATTCAAAACCCATTGTTGAAACCCTCAAGGGAAAGTCTGAATTTCTTGGTATTAAGAATCATATTTTTCCAATTCCACCATATTTTCCTCACTGCTTGCTCAAAGGCTGGGAAAACAATGTTTCAAAACAGTGCTGGACTGTCCCTTTTTATTCTGGATATGTTACTACAGAAACTTTATGTTTTTGTTTCCTGTAAGATACCCTGTCAATTTGCAGGGATGTGCAGATAGTTCACAACTGAGCAGACTGGGCTCAAGACTTAGCTGTTAGACTGAAGGTACCTTGTGGAAGGAGAGCAGCCTGACCTGCCTATTCATTACTTGGCATAAATATAGCTGTTGTAAGCTAGTGACTGGCTTTCAAACTGTCAAGATCCCGACTAAGGAATCATGGGAATCACATTGCGCAACTGGATTATCACCTCCTCAACCTTGGCCAAAACCTTCCATCGTTAATGGAAAGGGGTTGCATTCTCTCACAATGAAGGTGGGGGTTTGCTTACTGTGTCTGATTTAATATCAGAAAAGTATTCTCTTTTCCTCTTGGAGTAATCCCTATAGTTGTCTAGACATGTCCCTTTAAATCCAGTTTGGATTTCCAGATACTTGACGAGCCTGAAGTTGCAAAATTGTCTGGCAGCCACCTTAAAGTTCACTAAAGATGGTGGACTTAGTCCACGTCGACTTAGACAATTTCCACTTGGAAAATTGTAGGTTGTGAAACTTGCCAATGAACCTAAAGACACAGCACACCCTCATAACATGTTGTATTCAATAAAGTCATACAAAAAATAGTTGGCATCTTTTCATAGTTTAGCAACATTTTAAGAGCAGCTGCCAACCTGATTATGTGCAACCCTTCCCCAAGTGCAAAAATCTCACAGAGGAAAGGTGTACAGTACGATGATTTAAATGAGGCAATTCCATGGATTCCAGTTTAAGTCTGATGGGCTCTAACATGTGGAGCCATTTTCAGTAATTTTGAATCCGCCCTTACATTAATGCAAATTGCTATTGTTGGAAAGAGAAGAATGAGAGGTGGAGCGAGAAACTAAATTGACATTACTGATATTTAAATCATGCTAAACTATATTTTGGATTCTGTTACAGCCATCCAGGATTTAAATGCTCTTAAATGAAACATTTGTTATCTTTTACAGCTTTGATTTGTGTAAAAGGTTGTATAATTCAAGTTCAGAGCATGGGGCTGTTATGACACAGAGAATCGCTTTTGGATTGGAACATAATCTCTGCAGTTCTTGGGAAGATCTCTATTTAATGAGGTGCTGAAAGATGCTTTGGAATTTTGCCTGATCCATACATTATCTTGGACATTCTCCAAGGGAAAAAAATAGCTGGTTTATTTCACAATTAAAATAATGGGTTGATGGTTAGCTCAGACATACCAGCAGAGGTATGCACCGGCAGAAATTACAAGCACACATCCCTGCTGAAGAAACAAACAACTGGGTTGAGATATGTACATTGCAATATGAAACCTATTACACAGAGAGGTACATACACTCAAGCCTGGCACAAAGTTTCCTAGGAAGGGGTCATATTAGTTCTTATTTCGACATGTCCCGAGACATAGAAGAATCAGTGGAACTGAATATAATTATGAGGCCAAGGTGCTGCTCCTCGTCTCCTACACCTGCCTATCTCAGTGCAAGAAGTGAGCTGGAATGGCACTGTTTTCTGTTGCATGCCATTATTGTGTCTCTTCTTTCATGACTGGATCAATATGAAGAGTTTCAGTGCAGGCTAGCCTGTCTGTCTGGATATTGATCACTGAGCTGCATTCATCATCATCTCACACTCAGTTCTCCTTCCTGCTGTCAGCTCATTAATCATTCTCTGAAACAGTCCCATGTGTCCCACCCACACTAGTAACTGCAACCAGGCTAAGCTTTAAAGAATAAATGCAAGTCCAGTAAACATATCTGGATTGCATTTATAATGACGACAGGAGACTTTGATGCTCTTCATGCTCAGCGACAAATTATTAACAGCCTCATTCTTGCATTTATGGAAGTAAGAATTTTGACATATCAAGTGTCGTTATGAGCCAAAATGTGGCAGATGGAGTTTAACGTGAATAAGTGCGCGGTCATGCGTTTGGTTCGGAAAAATTGGAAGGCGACATATTACTGTAATGGGGAGAGACTTCGGGGTGCTCTGGTGCGGAGGGATCGAGATGTACCTGTTCATGAGTCACAGAAAACTAGCATGCAGGTACAGCAGATGATAAAGAACGCAAATGGACTGTTGGCTTTTATAGCTAATGGAATAGAATATAAAGATGAGGAAGTATTATTGCAACTGTACTAGGTATTGGTGAGACCACATCTGGAGTGTGGTGCAAAGTTTTGGTCCCCTTACTTGAGGAAAGATGTAGTGGTATTGGAGGCAGTTCATAGGATGTGAACTAGATTGATCCTAAAAATGAGGGGTTTGTCGTATGAAGAGAGATTGAACAGTTTAGGCCTATACTCTCTGGAATTTAGAAGAATGAGGGAAAATCCAATTGAGGTATTCAAGATGATAAAAGGTGTGAATAAAATAGACATGGAGCGGATACTTCCTTTTGTGGGACATTTTAGGACAAGTGGTCATAGTCTTAGGATAAGAAGTAACAAATTTAAAAAAAGAGAAACTACTTCTCCCAAACGGTTGTGAATCTGTGGAATTCGTTACCCCAAAGTGCGCTGGACACTGGGACAGTGAGTAAATTTAAGGAGGAGTTCGACAGATTTTTAATTGATAATGGGTTGAAGGGATATGGAGAGAAGGCAGTAAATTGGGAGTGAGAAGCATAACAGCCATGATCGAATGGTGGAGCAAGCTCGATGGGCCAAGTGGCCTAATTCTGTTCCTCTCTCTTATGAACTTTATGAAACAGTATTGTGTGGAACATGCAATAGGATAATATATAGGACAATGTATAATGGCCTGAAAATGTGTTGCTGGAACAGCACAGCAGGTCAGGCAGCATCCAAGGAACAGGAGAATCGACGTTTCGAGCATAAGCCCTTCTTCAGGAATGAGGAAAGTGTGTCCAGCAGGCTAAGATAAAAGGTAGGGAGGAAGGAC
>NC_057726.1:58545183-58547967 GCF_004010195.1 Chiloscyllium plagiosum
CTACGAAGAGGCAGGCATAGCTGGGGCTCTTGCGGGTGCCCATGGCTACTCCTTTGATTTGGAGGAAGTGGGAGGATTGGAAAGAGAAGTTGTTCAGGGTGAGGACCAGTTCAGTCAGTCGAAGGAGGGTGTCAGTTGAAGGGTATTGGTTGGTACGGTGGGAAAGGAAGAAGCGGAGGGCTTGAGTCCTTCGTGATGGGGGATGGAGGTGTACAGGGACTGGATGTCCAAGGTGACGATAAGGCGTTATATAATGGCCCAATGGTTTACAGCTCTTTTGAAGTTTGAGAAACAGGAGTGAAAAATGCTGACTGGTTCGAAGCTAACATCATTGTGATAGTAAATATCTATGAAACCACATAAATCCACTTTCCTTCATTCCAAGGGAGATCCAAGTGAGAAAACTCTGAATAGCCTGAGAAGCCACTCAAAATCCAACAGACTACTCGGCGCTGCACCAAGGATTGTGGTTACATCCCTGTCACAATACCCAAATGTCCTTTTGACACAGCGAAAATCAAGGGCAGGTATGAAGACATAAAAAGGCAAAAGGTCCATCAGCAAAGAAAATGGCTCTGTTGTAATCAAATGCAGGAAAGGTCATCACTGACTGCTGTAAACAGGTGAAGAAATGGGTGGAACACTACTTGAGTTGCATTCTCAGAAAATTACTGACATCAAGGAACACATCAAGCACAGGAAACCAACACTCACACGGCATCTGCTTCCACACAAAGGTTTCTGGGTGGGAGGGGTGTTTCTCCACGCCATACTTGATTCCAAGATTGTCACGCTGTACAAGAACAAGAGTGACTACAGTAACTACAAACATCAGGATATCTCCCAGCCAAGCATCATGGGAAAAGGATTTCCCTGTGTTGTCCCTATCAGTTCACAGATCCTATTTGAACACATCAATTCTGAAACCCAGAAAGATGTAGCATTAACATGATCTTCACTCTAGCAACTGCAAGAGTAATGCCTCGAACAAAGGAAACCATTGTACATTGTCTTAATTATACCGCCAAACTGTTCGGCCATGTAAGCAGAAGTAGTCTACATCAGTTGCTGGGGAAAACTAGCTGACCGCCAAAACTGGTCGATGTCTTTCTGTCTGTGACAACACGCTGGACGAGGTCAGCTATGGTGGGGCAAATTTAAAACTTCATGAGATCCTCATTGGGGTCTATCAGTGTAGTGTTTGAGCACCAACACACTATGACATGGTCATCTCTTTGCTACAGTCATATGCCTTCAAGTCATTTACAAAGGGAATGTACTTCAATACCAGAAATAATAGAAAGTTGGTCAGCTTTGCTCAACCTAAAATCCAAGACAAAGCTGGGCTACATCAGAGAGGTGTTTTACACTGACAATGTCATCACTAACATTCTATACCATGGAACACCTGCAGCAAATGCATAGGCTCTCACATGGCTGGAACGAGTTTGCCTTGATTATCAGCATCAGGAAGACAAAACATCATGGTCCATGATGGAGCCATAGTGCCATTGATCAGCGTTGAAAATATGACACTGGTGCTTGTTGATAGCTTCACATATCCAGTCCATGATTACCAACAATCTGTCATTTGATGCTGAAATCAACACACATCACAAAAACTGCAGTCGGTAGATCCAAACAGATTGAGAGTGTGAATGAAGGCTGAGGAGTGACCTGATAGAGGTTTATAAAATCATGAAGGGCATGGAAAGGGTAAATAAGCAAGGTCTTTTCGCTGGGGTGGGGGAGTCCAGAACCAGAAGGCATAGGTTTAGGGTGAGAGGAGAAATATATGAAAGAGACCTAAGGGGCAAGTTTTTCACACAGAGGGTCGTGTGTGTATGGAATAAGCTACCAGAGGAAGTGGTGGAGGCATTTAGATGGGTGTATGAATAGGAAAGGTTTAGAGGGATATGGGCCATGTGCTGGCAAATGAGACTAGATTAATTTAGGATCTCTGGTCAGCATGGACAAGTTGGACCGAAGGGTCTGTTTCTTTGCTGTACATCTCTATGACTCGACCACTCTATAACTGCAACCTGATTGAGAACTCTGTTGAGACTAATAAGCCTGTGTCCTTGGCACATAAAGAGATGAGACTGGACAGTATTTGCTAGGTAGAAGGGAGGTGTCAGAGATGGTCCAGGTGAATATAAGGTCCATCTTCTGTAGTTACACCGGCACCACTCCCCACCTCTTCCTCCGCTACAATGATGACTGCATCGGCGCCACCTCATGCTCCCGCGAGAAGGTTGAGCAGTTCATCAACTCCACCAACACATTCCACCCTGACCTAGAATTCACCCGGACCATCTCTGACACCTCACTCCCCTTCCTGGACCTTTCCATCTCCATTAATGATGATCCTCTTGACACTGACATTTTTTACAAACCCACAGACTCCCACAGCTACCTGGATTACACCTCTTCCCACCCTACCTCCTGCAAAAATGCCATCCCGTATTCCCAATTCCTCCGCTGTATCTACTCCCAGGAGGACCAGTTCCACCACAGAACACACAAGATGGCTTCCTTCTTTAGAGATCACAATTTCCCTTCCCACGTGGTTGAAGATGCCCTCCAATGCATCTCATCCACATCCCGCACCTCCGCACTCAGACTCCACCCCTCCAACCGTAACAAGGACAGAAACCCCACCCCGTCCTCACTTTCCACCCTACTAACCTTCGCATTAACTGCATCATCTGCTAACATTTCTGCCACCTCCAAACGGACCCCACCACCAGAGATATATTCCCCCTCCCACCCCTTTCCGCTTTC
>NC_057726.1:58548202-58550069 GCF_004010195.1 Chiloscyllium plagiosum
AGTTCCAACCTTCCAGCTCAGCACTGTCCCCATGACTTGTCCTACCTGCCAATCTCCCTTCCCATCTATCTGCTCCACCTTCCCCTCTGACCTATCGCGTCCATCCCCCTCCCCATTCACCTATTGTACTCTTTGCTACCTTCTCCCCAGCCACATCCCCCCATTTATCTCTCCACCCTGGAGGCTCCTTGCCTTTCTTCCTGATGAAGGGCTTTTGCCCGAAACGTCGATTTTCCTGCTCTTCGGATGCAGCCTGACCTGCTGTGCTTTTCCAGCCCCACTCGAATCCTAACCCGTGTGCTGTACAGCTGCAACATGACCTCCCAACTCCTATATTCAATGGCAACAGTGAGGACTGCAGATGCTGGAGATCAGAGTCCTATATTCATTGCTCTGACCAATAATGGAAGGTATACCAACAGTTGGGAATGCTGGATGTGACTTCTGGCATCAAAAGAGATAAGCAGAAATAAAAATCTTAACTGGCCGAGAAGAATGTCCAGAAAAAACACAGGCCAGCAAAATGTGGACCTTCTCAGCTCAATGTCTTTCTCTGCAGCAAATGTGGTTGAAATTGACATGTCACAGTGGGACTCCTGAGCCACACTGAACAATGCTTAACTTAACATTGACCATCATGGCATAAATCATTGTGTTATGAGATGGAAGGCTGCTACATGTAATGGTCTATATATTCCATCATGTATAATATCCTGTAAAATGTGCAATATATTAATTAAGGCAGATTTCTGTATATCATTTGAGCAATATATGTTGTACACATTAACATAGTTGAAAAATGTGTTGCTGGAAAAGCGCAGCAGGTCAGGCAGCATCCAAGGAGCAGGAGAATCGACGTTTCAGGCATAAGCCCTTCTTCAGGAATGAGGAAAGTGTGCCAAGCAGGCTAAGATAAAAGGTAGGGAGGAGGGTCTTGGGGGAGGGGCGTTGGGAATGCGATAGGTGGAAGGAGGTAAAGGTGAGGGTGATAGGCTGGAGAGAGGGTGGGGGCGGAGAGGTCGGGAAGAAGATTGCAGGTCAAGAAGGCGGTGCTGAGTCTGAGGGGTGGGACTGAGATAAGGTTGGGGGAAGGGAAATGAGGAAGCTGGAGAAATCTGCATTCATCCCTTGTGGTTGGAGGGTTCCTAGGCAGAAGATGAGGCGCTGTTCCTCCAGGCATCATGTTACTATGGTCTAGCGATGGAGGAGGCCAAGGACCTGCATGTCATGGTGAAGTGGGAGGGGGAGTTAAAGTGTTCAGCCACAGGGCGGTTGGGTTGGTTGGTGCGGGTGTCCCAGAAGTGTTCTCTGAAACGTTCCGCAAGTAGGCGGCCCGTCTCCCCAATGTAGAGAAGGCCACATCGGGTGCAGCGGATGCAGAAAATGATGTGTGTGGAGGTGCAGGTGAATTTGTGACAGATATGGAAGGATCCCTTGGGGCCTTGGATGCTGCCTGACACCCCGTACTGGCTTCTTACCCGCCTGGACACCCCGTGCTGGCTTCTTACCCGCCCTCGATCTCTTCATAGCCAACTGCCACCGCGACATTAACCACCTCTTACCCACTCCAACCTCTCACCCTCGCAATGTGCAGCCCTCCACTCCCTCCGTTCCAACCCCAACCTCACTATCAAACCGGCAGACAAGGGAGGCATGGTGGTAGTTTGGTGCACCAATCTTTACATTGCTGAGGCTAAACGCCAGCTCGTGGACACCTCCTCCTACTGCCCCCTTGACCATGACTCCACCTCCCACCACCAAACCATCATCTCCCAGACCATCCATAACCTCATCACCTCAGGGGATCTCCCATCCACCACCTCCAACCTCATAGTCCCACAACCCTGCACCGCCTGTTTCTACCTCT
>NC_057726.1:58550233-58551170 GCF_004010195.1 Chiloscyllium plagiosum
GGGACACCACCCACGTCCTCCACCTCCTCCATGATTTTCGCTTCCCTGGCCCCTAACGCCTTATCTTCACCATGGACATCCAGTCCCTATAAACCTCCACCCCCCATCACGAAGGCCTCAAAGCCCTCCACTTCTTCCTTTCCCATCGTACCAACCAGTACCCTTCCACTGACACCCTCCTTCGACTAACTGAACTGGTCCTCACTCTGAACAACTTCTCTTTCCAATCCTTCCACTTCCTCCAAACCAAAGGAGGAGCCATGGGCACCCGCATGGGCCCCAGCTATGACTGGCTCTTCGTCGGATATATGGAACAGTCCATCTTCCGCAGCTACACTGGCACCACCCCCACCTTTTCCTCTGCCACATTGATGACTGTATCGGCGCTACCTCGTGCTCCCATGAGGAGGTTGAACAGTTCATCCACTTTACTAATTCCTTCCACCCCAAACTCAAATTTACCTGGACCATCTCAGAGTCCTCCTTCCTCTTCCTAGGCCTCTCCATTTCTATCTCAGGCGACCGACTCAACACGGACATTTACTATAAACCAACCGACTCCCACAGCTACCTAGGTTACTCTCCTCCCACCCTGCCCCCTGTAAAAATGCCATCCCATATTCCCAATTCCTTCACCTCCGCCGCATCTGCTCCCAGGAGGACCAATTCCAATACCGAACAACCCAGATGACCGCCTTCTTCAAAGACCGCAATTTCCCCTCAGATGTGGTTGACGATGCTCTCCACCGCATCTCCTCCACTTCCCGCTCCTCTGCCCTTGAACCCCGCCCCTCCAATCGCCACCAGGACAGAACCCCACTGGTCCCCACCTACCACCCCACCAACCTCCAGATACATCGTGTCATCCTTCGTCATTTCCGCCACCTCCAAACGGACCCCACCACCAGGGATATATTTCCCTCCCCTCCCCTATCAG
>NC_057726.1:58552662-58571301 GCF_004010195.1 Chiloscyllium plagiosum
GGAAGGGGGAGGACTCCCGCGTAGAGAGCCCTCCACTGGGGATCCCCGCCGCCCGGTGGCAAATGGGCACGCCAAGGCGTGTCCGGACGGTGGATGAGGGAGAAGAGGTGGACGGTGTGCAGCAGCAGTCTGTACAGGGCTCTCCTGTTCACCTCCCTAAACGAAACAAAGTTAAAATTTCGGAGGCGGCTCAGGTTGTGGGGCACAGGCTCCCGCGGGAAGTACGGGACCTTGGGGCCAATGTGAAATTCCGTCCGGGCTGGGGTGAGCTCGGACGGGATCCCACCGCACACCTGAGCGTCCTCCAACTGGTGTGCTACGTCGGGTCCGAGCACCGCCGTTTTGAGGCGTCGGATGGCGGTGGCCACGTACTGGACGTCTACCGCCGCCCTGCCTGCTATGTCCTGCGGCAGCGTCCAGCCCAGGCCCCCGGCACCCAGCACGTCCCCGACCCTGGTCACCCTCGCCGCCGCGGCCCTCTCCTCCGACAGCCACTCGAACCCGCGAGTACGGGGGTGCGGATTCCTGAGCAACGGCTCCCTGACGACAGCCGCTACTCCAGCCGGAGGGTAGGCGCGACGCGATTCGACCATGTTCCAGACAGTGATCAGGTCCTGGTAAAAGACAGGCAGCGTCTTGTGGGCGACCTGCAAACCGTCACGGTCGACGAACAGGAGGTGCGTGTCGTAGTTGTGGTTACGCACCTGGCGGAAAAAATACGTCGCCAGGGCGCACCATCTAGGAGGAGGCTCGACGTACAGGTATCGCCGCAAGGTCTGAAGGCGGAACGTCGCGACCTGGGTGCGGGCGCACACCAGCGACTGACCGCCCTCCTCAATAGGGAGACTCAGAGCCTGCGCGGCGACCCAGTGCATCTTTTTGTCCCAGAAGAAATCGACCAACGTTCTCTGGTTGCCAGCGACAAAGCCAAGAGGAGGGACCAAAGTGACCGGCCGGTACCACAGCATGGCGGCCACCAGCTGGTTTATGACCAGCACTCGACTCCTGTAAGATAGCACTCGGAGCAGTCCTGTCCAGCGGCCTAGGCGAGCCGAGACTTTGGCCTCCGGCTCCTGCCAGTTGGCCGGCCAGGATTCCTCAGCCGGGCTGAGGTAGACCCCCAGGTAGAGGAGATGGGTGGTACTCCAGCTGAACCCCCGTAACTCCTCCGGCAGAGAGTCCACCCGCCACGGGCCGACCAGTAGTCCGGAACATTTGGCCCAGTTGATCCTGGCGGAAGATGCCGCCGAGTACACGGCCTGGCACTCGCGCATCCTCCCCAGGTCAGCCGGGTCGGTGAAGGTGAGGAGCACGTCGTCGGCGTAGGCCGAGAGGACCACCCCCGTGCCCGCGCCGCGCAGAACCAGCCCCGACAACCTCCTCCGCAAGAGGCGCAGGAAAGGCTCCACGCACAGGGAATACAGCTGGCCGGACAGGGGGCAGCCTTGACGCACTCCTCTCCCGAAGCGAAGGGACGCCGTCAGGGACCCGTTAACTTTAACCAGACACTCTGCGGCGGCATACAAAAGTCGGATCCGGGCGACGAACTGCGTCCCGAACCCGAATGCCCGCAGAGTCCCGAGCAGGTACTCGTGATCGACCCTGTCGAACGCCTTCTCCTGGTCGAGAGACAGGAAGGCGCTCGACAGACCAGCCCATCGACAGAAATGGATCAGGTCCCGGACCAGGTGAACGTTATTGTGTATCCTCCGGCCCGGGACCGTGTAGGACTGGTCCGGGTGGATCATGTGGGCCAGCACGGAGGTCAGGCGAGAAGACAACACCCTGGCGAAGATTTTGTAATCCGTGCTGAGGAGGGAGACCGGACGCCAGTTCTTTAAGGAACGAAGGTCCCCCTTCTTTGGCAGCAGGACGATGACCGCCCTGCGCCAAGAAAGGGGCAGCTGTCCGGCATTTAGGCACTCCCCCAGGACCTGTGCGTAGTCGCTCCCCAGGACGTCCCAGAACGCCCTGAAGAACTCCACAGTCAGCCCGTCCAGCCCCGGGGTTTTGCCCCTCGAGAGCCGGTCGAAGGCGCCGGTCAGCTCCTCTAAGGTGACAGGAGCGTCGAGACTTCCGGTGTCCTCCGGGCTGAGCTGCGGCAGGTCCTCCCACAGAACTCTGCGAGCATCCTCGCTGGACGGATCTGGAGAGAACAGAGCCATGTAATAGTTTCGGACGTGGGCCCTGATGCCCTCCGGATCCGAGACGAGGGACCCGTCGTCAGCCAGCAGCACAAGGAGCTGCTGACGGGTGCCATGCCTTTTTTCCAGCGAGTAGAAGGGGGAGCCGCGGTCCAGGTCCTGGAGGAGCTGGATCCGCGACCTCACGTACGCGTCCCGTGCCCCGACGAGCTGCAGGTCCCGGAGCGCGGCCTTCTTCTCTTCGTACGCCCCGTGCAGGGCCGGGTCCACGCAGGCTGACCGAGGTGTGACTCCAGGTCGAGCAACTCCCTCTCCAACTCCCCGATCCTGGATTTCCCCCTCTTCGTCGACCCCCTCGCGTACTCCTGACAGAAGACGCGGACGTGAGCCTTGCCCACGTCCCACCATAGCCTCAGGGAGGGGAAGCTTCCCCGCTTCCTTCTCCAGCCGGCCCAGAAGCGACGACACGAGTCCCGGAACCGCTCGTCCTCCAGCAGCAGGTTGTTAAAGTGCCAGTACGCGGAGCCCAGCCTGGCGCTGTACGGAAGGAGTTCCGCCCACACCAGGTGGTGGTCCGTGCACGACACCTGCCGCATGGAGGCCTTCGGGAAACAGGAGGCGTACGCCCGCGAAACGTACGGGCGGTCGATTCTGGACGCTCCGACCCCAGGCCTCACGAAGGTGAAGGCGATGGAGTCGGGATGGAGATTCCGCCAGACGTCCACCAGGTCGAAGGACTTGACCAAGTCCCCCAACCTCTTCCCTGACGCGCGGTCAGTGCGGGCACCGCCGTGGTCCCTGCCCTCGAGGACGCAATTAAAATCTCCCCCGAGGACGACGCACTGGTTCTCGTCGATGGAAGCGAGATGAGCGGACACTTCTTCGAAGAAGCTCGTTTGCCTCGGCCCGGCCAGGGGAGCGTATACGTTCACCAAGTGAAGCACCGCGCCCCCCAGCCGAACCGTCAGGTGAGGCAAACGGCCTGGCACTGGCTCCCTGACCCCCAAGATCTCCGGCTGAAAATGCGGTGCCAACAGGATAGCCACCCCGCCAGATCTGCGGGTGAGGTGACTCATGTAGACCCCCCCTCGCCACTCCAGGAGCCAGGTGGCTTCGTCTCCCGGGGTAGTGTGGGTTTCTTGCAGGAAGCACACCGCATACCTCCCGTCCCGAAGGACCGGGGGGGTCTGGAATCTGCGCTGCGACTCCCTGCTGCCGTTGATGTTGAGGCTGGCTATAGTCGTCTCCATGTCGGAAGCTTTGTGCAACCACCACCGGTACAATTAACAAACCCGTGTATATATTTACAGGGAGGACGAGGGAGGGGCACTGAAGTCCCTCGCCCTCACCAGGAGTGCTCCCAGGAAGTTCCTGACTCGCTTTCGCTCATTGACATCGGGCCCAGGCGCCTGGCGGGCAGCGAGGGTCGACCAGTAAACTTTCTCGAAAGAGCTCCAGCGGTCGAGCGCCAGTTGGGCTCTATCCCGGCGACTCCGAGTTTCCTTGACAAATTCCCGGAGTTCCTCGAGGGGGATGAGGGGGAGATCGGTGGGGGGCACCCGGGACTCAAAAAAGTCACTGCAGACGGAGTCCGCGTCTTCCCCGGTGTCCGCCACCAATCCCGAACCCTCCTCCGGGAGGTCGCCCTCGGTCACCGACCCCTCCCCCACCGAGAGGATGGGGGCTGGTCCGGCGCCACCAACCGGCCTCAAACCCCCGCGACCCCACCCCGAGGGTCACCGGCGGTACCTTCCTCGGCGCACCCCTTCCCGGAACGCCCCGAGTTCGAGTCGTCGGGCGGCAGAGGCTCGGGGCCCCGCTCCTCTCCCGGCACCGGGACGCCTGGCTCCTCGGGGAAAAGGTCATCCCCCAGGAAAAGGTCGTCCCCCAGGGCCAAGGCCCCCGGAAAAACAGTCTGGGAGGGAGGAGCGAGGATAACACCCTCCTCCCCTCCACCGCTCGACGACCCAGCAGAGGGTTCTCCTTTGTCGCCCGCACCACGGCCGCTCCAGTTTTCACAATTCACTTCTCTGTCCAATTGTTATTGGAAACAGTTGGCCCTTAATTACCTTATCAAAACTCTTCATGCTGTTGAACACTTCAATCAAATCTCACCTTAATCTCTGGGGAGAACAACCTCAGTTGCTGTAATTTTTCCCTGTCTTTGAAGTATTTCATCCCTGGTGCTATTCTAGTGAACCTCTTCTGTTTCCTCTCAGAAGCTTTGACATCTTTCCTAATTTTGCCATGCAAAATTAAATACAATACTTCAGCTGGGGACTAACCAATGATTTACAATTGGCTTAAGCCCTCAAGACACCCTCAAGAAAGCTCAACTTTTATCTGCCATTGCCAGCAAAGATGAATGGTGTAGAAATCATTATGTATTATGCCTGTTTCTCATAATGTGCACAGAGATCAGATCCACTGACAAATTTATGGGAACTATTGAATTTAATGAGCCATTGAATTTTCAGAAATCATTGGGCCTGCCTGAGGAGCTGATCGAACCGTATACTGTAACAACCTTGAGAAATTCAGTGACTGATTCCAAATCTTAATTCTTGGTTGATTTGACTACCTCTAAGTTTAAGGTTTAAATCTTAATTTTGCAGATGTCACCTCGAATAATGTGTGCAGACTTTGTTAAATAATGGCATTGAATGAGTTCTGACTGACAGTCATTGAACTGAAATTTAACTCTTGTTTCTCTAGGGTGTAGGTTTGCTAGCTGAGCTGCAGGTTTGATATCAAGACGTTTCGTTACCTGGCTAGGTAACATCATCAGTCGCGACCTCCAAGTGAAGCGAAGCTGTTGTCTCCTGCTTTCTATTTATATCTTTCTCCTGGATGGGGTTCCTGGGGTTTGTGGTGATGTCATTTCTAGATCTATGCATTTGTTTATGGCGTTGTGGTTGGAGTGCCAGGCCTCTAGGAATTCTCTGGCATGTCTTTGCTTAGCCTATCCCAGGATAGACGTGTTGTCCCAGTCGAAATGGTGGTTTTTTTCATCCGTGTGTAGGGCCAAGAGGGTGAGAGGGTCGTGTCTTTTTGTGACTACCTGGTGTTCGTGTATCCTGGTGGCTAACTTTCTTCCTGTTTGTCCTACATGGTGTTTGTGGCAGTTCTTGCATGGAATTTTGTAGATGACATTGGTTTTGTCCATGGGTTGTACTGGGTCTTTTAAGTTTGTTAGTTTTTGTTTGAGAGTGTTGATGGGTTTGTGTGCTACGAGGATTCCGAAGGGTCTTAGTAGTCTGGCTGTCATTTCTGAAACTTCTTTGATATATGGTAAGGTGGTTAGGGTTTCTGGCTGTGTTTGGTCTGCTTGTCGTGGTTTGTTCTTGAGGAATCTGCGCACTGTATTATTTGAGTATCCGTTCTTCTTAAGTATGTTGTATAGGTGGTTCTCCTCTGTTTTCCGAAGTTCGTCTGTGCTGCAGTGTGTGGTGGCTCGTTGGAGTAGTGTTCTGATACAGCTTCATTTGTGTGTGTTGGGATGGTTGCTGGTGTAGTTAAGTATTTGGTCAGTGTTTGTCGGTTTTCTGTATACGCAGGTTTGTAGTTCTCCGTTGTCCTTTCTTTCGACTGTGACGTCCAGGAATGTGAGTTTGTTGTCGGCTTCTTCCTCCTTGGTGAACTTTATGCCTGTGAGGGTGTTGTTGATGATGTTAAATGTTTCTTCTATCTTGTTTCGTTTTGTGATGACAAAGGTGTCATCTACATAGCCGACCCAGATTTTTGGTTTGATGGTTGGTAGGGCTGTTTGTTCTAGTCTTTGCACTAGTTTTGTTTCTCTCTCCACAGATGCTGCCTGACATGGCGGGTCTATCCAACATGTGTTGCCTTTATTTCCAGTATATACAATATTTCTCCCATTCCAGAGAGATATTCATAAATCTGATAGGGAATGCAGCAGAAACACCTCTACTAGAGCATGGTTTGAAGATGGAACAGTCAACCACAGGAAAAGAGGTTCTGATGGATTATTGGCTTGTTTCCATGCTGTATTTGCAGGTGTATGGTGTAGGTGGACGATGGGTCAATGTTTTTTGGCTGAGAACCATCAGGGGTGGGAGGGGAATCACAATGAAAATAAGTATGTGGATCTGAAAGTCAAGGTATTGACAGACCAGGTGCCAGTAAGCAAAGAAATGATGGGATGAGACTGGGTGTCATTGAAGAAATGGCAACAAATGTCTTGGATAAGCACAAGTTTAAAGAGGGTGGAAACATGATGGTGGATTGGTACACTGGAATAGAAAAGTTCACAGGACACCAAATCATGGATTCAGCAGCGACTACACTGAGGCAAAGGAAGCAAAGTAAAAAAAAAAATTGTACTTATATAATGCCCTTCACAATTCAGTTCCAAAGCTTATTCAAATGTAATCAATGCTGTTGGATGACCATTTACCAGAAACTGAACTGGACCAGCCACAAAAGCAGATTAGAGGTTGTGAATCCTGAAGTAGTCTTCCTAAAAAATGAGTACCACATTTGAGGGACAAATCAGGCATGTGATACAAGTCTCTCCACTTGCCTGGATAGTAGCTCTGCCAACATTAAAGCAGTTGACACCAACCAGGATCAGTGTGCTTGATAGATATCCACAATGGAAGCATAGTTGCACGGCAGCAATTCACCAAGGTCCTTTCAGCAGCACCCACCAAAACCACATGAGGACAAGGGCAGCAAATACATGGGCACACCACCACTTGTAACTTCCCTCAAGTCATATACCACCCTGATTTGTAAATACGTCACGATTCCTTTAGTTTCACTGGGTCAAAATCTTTGGAATTCACTCATTTTTAGCTGTGTGTGTGCCAACCCCAGAAGGACTGCAGCATTTCAAGAAGGCAGCTCACCGCCACCTTCTCGAGGTCGTTAGGGATTGGGCAACAAATGGTAGCTCAGGCTGTGATGCCTACATCCATAATCCACTTTTAAAAGAAAATGTTTGGAAAAAGGGTCACTGGACTCGAAACGTTAATTCTGCTTTCTCTCCACAGATGGTGATAGACCTGTCGAGTTTCTCCAGCAATGTGTTTTCGTTTCCGATTTCCAGCGTCCGCATTTCTGCATTAAAATGTTATGGTTTTGTAACGTATGCCAGAGGTGTGCAGCACATAGCGGCAGATGATTGCAACCAGGGCGATTTCACAGCAGCGAGCTGGATTGGAGGTTGGTGGGCGATTGGAGTTAGCACTTGGAAAGCTTTGGAGATTGCAATCCCATTCGGACCAAACTTTTACTAGTTTCCGCGGGACGCCTTGCTGTTGACATTAAGAGTGATAAATTCTGGGGTAATGTCGCGGCTTGTGTCACAGATATGGTTGCAATACACGTCACGGCTGCGGAGTATGCCACAAATGAGCAAGACATGCCACTTGACGGGCTCGCATCACACCGCGTCTGCTCGTCCGGCAATCATCGGCAAGTTCCGGCCACAGTGTCGGGTCACGTGGTGGGCCGATCGGTCCACAGCGGAGGCGCGCGATGGACAACATGTAAATAAAATATGGGGGTGTGCGGCGCGGCTGCGCGCTAGAGACACGGTCGATGAGGTTGCTGCGCGCCTGCTAGTGGCGCTGTGCGTGTACCCTGTATACAGCATAATGCTGCAGAAGAGGGGGGAAGGGAGCGAAGTTCCTCGAGAGGAAGTGAGAACGCGAGAGACACCGTTGCCGCGAGCCCGGAGGTAGTTGAGCGCGCGCGCGTGTCAGAGCGAGCCGGTAGCAGCGCTGAGTCCGACCCTCCCTCAGAGTGAGAGAGCGCGAGCGAGAGAGAGAGAAGCGGGAAAGATGCCGCGGGTCGTCCCCGATCAGAGAAGCAAGTTCGAGAACGAGGAGTTCTTCCGTAAACTCAGTCGAGAATGTGAGGTGAGAGGAACCGGGACCGGACCCGAGAGTGCGGTGGGGAGAAAGTTTACCCGAGTTGGCGCTCGGCTGAGGGGGATGATGATAATGATGGTGCGGGGGGGGGTATTAATGGAGGAGAGGCCGGGGCCGGGACTCGGTGGGAGGGGAAGGAAGAAGGGTGCACAGGGCCCCCGGGTTTTGTACCGGAAATCCCCCCCCCCCCCCCCTTTTTACTCTGGCTCCCGGGAGAAGGGAAGCTTGCCGCCGGCGGAAGCCCGACTTTTAATGACTCCGCATTGTCCGCCGGTGACGGTTTAACTTTCTTTCCGCTCTTCTTCTCTCTCCCGCCCCCCCAGATTAAATACACAGGTTTCCGCGACCGGCCGCACGATGAGAGGCAGATGCGGTTCCAGAACGCCTGCAGGGACGGCAGGTCCGAGATTGTGAGTAAAACTCATCCTTCCACTTGGTCACGGGCCCCCAGCCGGGGAGGGAGGGAAACAAAGATGCGCGTTAAATCGGCTGCGGCACCGTCAAACTGCTCAAGAGCCTTCCAACCCCGGCTGCCTCATTGCTTTTCCCCGTTGGGATGTCCAAGAACAATGAGCACCCCGGTTGGGTATCCAGTCCAGGCGGGAGGGGTGCAGGAAAGCAGGTTAATTTATAGTTTGGGTGGGACCCTCCATCAGGATGCAGTGGAGTTGATAATTTTTAAAATCTTATCTGTCTCTGTGCAGTATTTTGATTTTTATATTTCGGATTTCCCTTTTTATCGGTAGTATTCTTTTGAAGGTGATGACAATTTTATCTTTCCAAAAGTAATCCTAACTACTGCACCGGAGATTATCCAGACTTTTATTATCTGGTATCAGATGAACGCAGTTATGCTGTAGGATGTTGACCTGTTTTGTAATGAATTACTCTAAATGAGCTTCCTCCTAAGGATGAAACTGGATAATGAAGATACTGAGCAGTATGCTTTTTCTCTTGACTGATCTGTCAATATAAATTACATTTGGAGCTGCCAACCGTACTTTTTAGTCCCCTTGGGGATGGCAGCTTTCCTCAAGCAGAAAAATAATTGGTGTCTAACATTTTGTTTGGCATTGCACAACTTTTAGACCTTTTATGCACCACTTTTTCATTAATGTTTGCAGAGGTGCAAGTATCACCAATCCTTAATCTGGTCAGCAGAGCTCTCAGTATATTTCTTGAACGTTTGTAGAAGCAGGCAGAATTCCACTCGATACAGATGTTGCATTAAACTCCAATGAATCTATTTTGCACATATACTTTTGGGGGTTGCAGAGATGCTGGGATGTAGTTATATAGATCAGATTACCTGGCTAATGTGTATTTATGTCAAGATGGAGGTGTATTACATGTCATTTTGGTTGGAATAGTAACATTGCTAAATAAAATGTATGTGGAATGGCAAATTATCATTGGGATCTTCATATCAAATGTGTTAGCATGTTGATAAGGCTATTAGAATCATAGAAGCCCTACAATGTGGAAGCAGGCCATTCGGCCCATTGGACCCACACGGGCACTATAAAGAGCACCCCACCCCAATACTGTAGCCTTTCTTTTCCCATGACTAATCCATCTAGCTTGCACATCTCTGGACAGTGACCAATTTAGCATAGCCAGTCCATTTAACCTGCACATCTTTGGACTGGGAGGAAACTTGAATACTCTGAGGAAACCCACGCAAATGTGGGGAGAATGTGCAAACTCCACACAGTCGCTCAAGACTGGAATAATGCCTGGGCTCCTGGCACTAACCACAGAACCACCATGCTGTCCATTATTACCACTAAGATGTGCACAGGCTTTCTTTTTATAATAAATGTGAAAATAATGAGGGATTACCTTCACACATTTTGCATTATGTCCTTATCTTAAGCATGCTAAATTTGTATTTTACACACACTGATAATCAAGTTCTATTTGCTCAGCCTTTCTGAACTTTTTCCTAGGTAAAATAGTTTCACAAATGTGAATCATTTGTTACATGAGTACATCTGCATAACTTCAGTTCCATCACTGGAATCAACCAAGTAACATGTACCTCATAACTCAACCTCCAATTAACGTACTGTACTAGTTTTTGAAAGGTATCACTCTTCCATTATGGTTGCAAAACCAGTTTTCTAGAAAGCCTTTTCTAACCGCTGTGGAAGTAACTACCACAGGTGGTTAATGTTAAAAAGCCTAGACAAACTCAGGAGAAATAACAAAAATAGTTAATGGTCAGTTTTTAAATTGCTATTCCTGGGGGAAAATGAAATGCTTTTTTTATGTAGATGAAATCTGGTTTGCTTTTGAAACAAAAACTCAAACCATCCTGAAAGCTCATAGCCCAAGTTTTTGAGGCATGTATCAGCTTCTCTCAGATTGATGTGCCAGAAGAGTTCATATTCGATTTTCCTCTGTGCTGTTATCTGATCTCAGCTGAAGCAGTGGTGAGTAAGGCCATTGCATATTCTTTTAATTCATTAATGGAATAGGAATAGGGCCCATAGTTTATTAGCAATCCCTTATTGCTCCTCAAGAGAATGCGATGGTCAACCCACCTTTTTGAATTTCTGCAGTTTGTGATGTTCATCAGACACAAAGAGTGAAGTGCCATCCACCTGAAAGCTTAAAATTTTTGTCTCACCACAGATTCTGCAAGACCCGTGTACTTCATGTTGTCTGTAAATATTTCTTCTTGTGTTTAGCCATTCCTCTACATTTTAACGTGATGGTCGGTTCATGACATGTTTTTAAAAGCTTGATTTGTTTTAAAAATTAATTATATCTATTTGGATGGCAGCTGTATGCAAGTATTTTTCAATGCATTTACTGGATTGAGTTGCTGTTGTATGAATGAATATGCTGTAATTTGACAAATTGAATCACAGGCATACAGCAAGTTAAATTGGGCATCTGCATCAAGTAATTGAATGTTGAGATTTTATCTCTTTGAAATATGATTGTCTATTTTGTAGATTTGCTCCTCTAGTCTTGAGCCAGCGTTTTCCTTCATTTCCCTTTCCACTTTGCTTGCTTCCTTGTTGTCACTGTCAAAAACAGAACATGCACTTGATATTTGCGTTGCAGGGTTCATGCTGCACTGCCAAACTCAAACCTGCAACTTTGAACATTTTATTGAAGGCTGAGCGATATTAATATTGTTTAAAAAAAAAACCTCCCTCCAATTCTAGTTTTATATATGTTGTCTCAGAAATGATCATCATTGCTGTATGTTTGGATTTTCACAGTGCATAATTATTCTGGCAGTGACTGTCAATTAACTAATGCAAAGGATATTGAATAGTGCAGTATCCTGTGTTATTGACATCTTCTGGGCCGTGTGTCAAAGCAGAATCAAATGCATATAACTGTGCTTGATAAAACGTGGGATCATCATTTCTTGTGTAATTCCAAGGTTTGGAGAATGCTGTGCTGCCAATCAGACTATAACCTCAGGATGTTGCCACTGTCTTTTTTTTTTAAAAACTGCATTATTTATTTAGTCCTGCTCTCTGATAGAGTTTGTATTGATTTTTCTGAAAGGCTTTTGTGGCCTCTGGAACCAATCTATCTCTGCAGTTTTTTCCGGCAAATTGGCATGGAGAACAGCGGCAAACTCCCACACGAGAGTATGTGGACTTCGAGCGTGATGTAGGCAAGGTAAGAAACCAGTAGTAGTTTTGTTCTGTGTGGGGGCAGTCTAGATATCCTAAACTGCACGCTGCTATAAAGTTACTTTTAAATGTATTTAGCTGTACAAAAATGAACTGGAAAACAATTTGCACAATTACAATATTTGTTCAATTATGCTAAATGTTTACAGTATTGTGAAGCAATTGGGAAAGCTATAAAATAATTGACCATATGGCGAGACAATAGATAAAATCCTTTTGGGGATTATGCTGAGACTAGTGTATTAAATGATGATAAGGACTGCAATCACTTCTGGTAATCGTGGTATAAAGTTTTTTTCTCCTGGAAACAATTTGCAAGACTGAGATGGCAATGCCTGTAGCCAGAGTAGGATAGAGGCCTTAGGAAATGAGGGAAAATTTCCCCAATGCCCAGCATCTCATTTTATGCTTTGTTTTCATAAAAGATGACTGACTGGACTAAGCTGCAGGCCAGTATTGGATGATCAAAACAATTGTGTCTGCATACGTAGGGCAGTTGTAATGAGAGGGGATATTGCTCCTGATTCTACATTTTTTAAAACAAAATCTTCAATTTTATCTCTTGAAGTAATTGGTAATTCAGTAAACTAAAATGTGGAGGTGCCAGTATTGGACTGGGGTGAAAAAAGTCAGGAGTCACACAACGCCAGCTTATAGTCCAACAGGTTTATATGAAATCACAAGCTTTTGGAGAACTGCTCCTTCGTCAGGTGAAGTCAGTAAACCAAAGTAGCATGTCTACATATACAAGTTGTTTTGGTGACTGACATCTTCGGTAGTGCTTTTATAAAAGCATTTAGTTAAGGTATTCTAAAGTAACTTGTACAGTTTATGTTGGAGAATAAATATTTATTTCAACTTTGAAAATGGCTAATTTTAGTTGTGCTTCAACATCCAGTTCTTGTCGATACAGAAGTGATTTGTAAAATAAACTTTTACATATTGTTTCATTTCAAGAAAATGTTGATGAGGTTCAGTGAGAGCTTGGGTTTGTTGATAGGGTACAAATTATGCTTGCAGCAGGTAGGTGGTTACAAAGAAATCTGTTCTCCCTCTTATGTCAGAAGCAGAACATGGCAAATAATTTCACCTTCAAAGTTTGCATATATTTGTTTTCAAGGCTTTGGGCCGCTTAGTCTTCTATTTGTTATGGCTGAATCTCTAGAGTCCATAATATTTGTTTGAAAATATGAAAATACATAGTCCGAGACAGACAGCATATGATTGTCATGAATAGGTTGTTTGGCAATTTTTGTTAAATGTTCTGCGGTTGCATTGATATAGTGGTATTGTCATTGGACTAGTAATCCTAAGCCCTAAGCAAATACTCTGGGAATGTGGATTTGAATTCCACCATGGGAAATTTGATGTCAATAAATTCTGGAATTAAAAACTAGTTCATAGAAACTCCACGTGGTTCATGGATGTCCTTTCAGGAAAGAAGTCTGCCATCCTTTTCTGGACTGGCCTACCTGTGACTCCAAACCCACAGCAATGTAGTTGGCTTTTAACTGCTCTACGAAATGGCTTGAGACCCAGTCAGCTCAAGAACAATTGGGGATCAGCATTAAATGTTCACCTTGTCTGTGTTATCTATATTCCCATGGAACAATTATTTTAAACTGGTCGAAGTAATGTTTTTGGGCTGGCTGGCAAATTAAGTTGAATGGATTAGACAGTAATTTTTATGAAGCCTAAGGCGCATTAGTCAGAGGGAAATGGGCGTGGGTGGGTTACTGTTTGGAGGGTTGGTGTGGACTTATTGGGCCAAAGGGCCTGTTTCCACACTTTGGGGAATCTAATCTAATCAAACCAAGTGATAGCTTTAATTTGGTATCTACTGCAGTTGATGTAAATGAAGGATCAAGTACTGAGTTTATAATGTACAAAAATAGTTCTTCAATGAAATTGCTAACCCTCGCTTGCTTAACAATAAATGTTGCTAGTCAGAACATGCAAACTTGAATGTGAAAGAATATCCACGCCAAAGGGCGAAATTGCTTCCTATTTTACTAATGGGTACTGTTTGAGACCAATGATCTGCCTTGAAGCATCTAAATCAGTTTCTTTGCAATATTTGTTTTAAAAACATGAGTTTGTTCTCAGATTTATTTTTGAACTTCTGACCCAAGGGCAGTTTGTCGTTAAGTTTTGAGCTCAAAACTTAGATGAAATGTTTCAATTCAAAGTTGAGTTACTTCACAATGGTGCCTCGGTATCTGATTTTTGCCTGTATCTGGTTAAAAATAGCATTGTGATTTTGCAAGTATTGCTGTCTGTGTTCATTTGTATTTTGCTTTTACACTGTTTTATGTAGCATCTGAAGAAGCTGTACTGAGCTGATTCTGCTCTCTGTAGAATTGAGCAACTGAAATTAAGAACCACTTCTAATCTAAACTTGTTTAGTGCAATCCTTCATGATGTGGGTATTCAGTTGAAGTCACTAAGAATAATTTACACTGAAATTTAGTAATCTTTTAAATATGAAAGCTCTACCTAAACATGTACTCATACGCTGGGGGCATTCATTTTCCCATGACATGTGTAAGCTAATATAATACCTGATGGAAGGTTTAGGAGGTACTGCTGCTTAATGTTCCTTGATTGTATAAAAGCTTGAGTGAGCTTTACTGTAAAAACTGGATTATCTGCAAAAGTATGAAGTACTTTTCACAACTCCACTGGCTTCAGAATTTGTTTTGCTGCTTGTGACTCTTTTGTCTTTGTCTTAATTTGTCACTATCCTGTATTTCCCTTGAGGGAATAGGAACTAGATACTCCAGTTATTTTTGAATAATGCATAGAGAACTTGGCTTTCAGTTGGACAAATGAGTGATCGCTAACACATTAAATCCTCTATGATACAGATGAATACATGAATTAGGAGTAGGTCAGTCAGCTACTGTATTCAGTAAGATCATAGCTGCTCTGATTGCTTCATGTTTCTGCCTGCTCCTTCGCACTCTTGCTGATTAAGCATCTATCTACCTTTGCCTTGAAAAGAATTAAAGAACTCTTCCTAAGAAGTTGATGGAAGCATTTCTAAAGATTCCAAACTTGGAATGTATTCTTTTGTAGCAGATACAAATTTATTTGGCAACCCTTCCATTACAGATTTGATCCAGTAAGCTTTCTCTGAGTTGCTTTCAAGGCATTTCCATTCTTGCTTTTTAAATAAGGTGACCAATACTACATACCTGATAAATTCTAAATGTGATCTCTCCAGTGTTTTGTATGACTGAAACAATACAATACATTGTATTCATCCTCCTTGCAGTAAATAACATTCTACTTTCTTTCCTAATTACTTACTATACCTGCATACTAACCTTTGTGATTCAAAGACCAGGCTGGCAATGTTAATCTTCGTGTCAAAATTCTGTAGCCTCTATTTAGATATTTTTAATTCTATTTGTAAAATTGGCAATTTCACATCTTCCCGCTTATATTCCATTTGCCCGATCTTTGCTCGTTCACTTAACTATATCTCCTTACAGTGTTCTGTTATCTCTTCATAGCGTGCGAAAATATGAACAATACACAAGAGTAAGCCACAAACCTTCGGGCCTGCTCTGCCAAAGACCATCTATCCTAAGAAATAAAAATGTTTACTCATCACGTCTTAAATGCAATCCCTTATTTTTAGAATATTACCTGTAGTTTTAGATTCTCCCATAAGCGGAAACATCCTGGTCAAATCTCCTCAAATCTTGTTTCAGTTAAGTTCCCTTTGACTCTTCTAAACTCCAGAAGTTACAAGCCTCGTCTGACCTTTGTTCATAAGGCAGTCTGCTCATTCCAATTATTAGTCTAGTAAATCTACTCTGAATCATTTCCAATGTATTAATATCTTTCATAAATATGGTGAGTAGTGGTATACACTATATTTCAAATGCAGAATCGCCAATGCCATGTATAAATGAAGCATGATCTTCCTGTTCTTGCATTTAATTCCCTTAGCAATAAAGCATAACAACCTATTACCTTTACTGATCACTTGCTAATTTTGTGCAAATCATATACCACAACATCCAGATCATTCTGCATCTGCGATCTATATCCCCTCAACTTTTAGATAATATGCTGGGTTTTTTAAAATTCTTTCTGTAACAATGGACAGTTTTCCATATTGTGCTGTCACATTTCACAAGCTTTCTACTAATCTTTGACATCAGCAAATGCAGCTGCCATACCTTCATTTCCTTTATCCAAATCATTTGTATAAATTGTAAAGAGTTGAGGCTGCAGCACCAAGCTGTGTGGCACACCACTTAGGATGTTCTGCCTGCCTGAAAAGACCTATTTATTCCTTCTCTCTGCTTCCTGTTAGCCAGCCAATCTATAGACTGTACCTGTTACTCCTTACACCACAAGCTTTTATTTTCAATTTGTGGCACCTTTTCAAATATCTTCTGGAAATTTAGGTGCAATATATCAACTGGTACAATATATCCCCTTTACCTAGAAGTGCAAATTACTTCAAAGAACTCTGATAAGTCAGTTAAACATGAGTTCTCTTTGATAAAACCATGTTGATTCTGCCTGATTACTTTGAACATAGCAAGTGCCCTGTTATAGTATCTTCTAATGACACATGTTAAGCTAACTGGCCTGTAGTTTCCTGCTTTCTGCCTCCTCTCCCTTCTCCGCTGTTTTGCAACCTAAAGAAACCTATTTTGGGCTAACTTGCTCTCGTAGAGTCATGGAGATGTACAGCATGGAAACAGACCCTTCGGTCCAACCCGTTCATGCCGACCAGATATCCCAACCCAATCTAGTCCTACCTGCCAGCACCCGGTCCATATCCCTCCCAACCCTTCCCATTCATATACTCATCCAAATGCCTCTTAAATGTTGCAATTGTACCAGCCTCCACCACTTCCTGTGGCAGCTCATTCCATGCGCTCAACCACCCTCTGCGTGAAATAGTTGCCTCTTAGGTGCCTTTTATATCTCCCGCCCTCCCCCCACCCCCCCTCACCCTAAACCTATGCCCTCTAGTTCTGGATTCCCCGACCCCAGGGAAAAGACTTTGTCTATTTATCTTATTCATGCCCCTCATAATTTTGTAAACCTCTAAGGTTACCCCTCAGCCTCTGACGCTTCAGGGAAAACAGCCCCAGCCTGTTCAGCTTCTCCTCATTGCTCAAATCCTCCAACCCTGACAATATCCTTGTAAATCTTTTCTGAACCCTGTCAAGTTTCACAACATCTTTCCGATAGGAAGGAGACCAGAATTGCATGCAATATTCCAACAGTGGCCTAATCAATGTCCTGTACAGCCGCAACATGACATCCCAACTCTTGTACTCAATGATCTGACCAATAAAAGAAAGCATATCAAATGCTGCCTTCACTATCCTATCTACCTGCGTCTTTACTTTCAAGGAGCTCTAAACTTGCACTCCAAGGTTTCTTTGTTCACCAGCACTCCCTAGGACCTTACCATTAAGTGTATAAGTCCTGGTAAGATGTGATTTCCCAAAATGCAGCATTTCGCATTTATCTGAATTAAACTCCATCTGCCACTTCTCAACCCATTGGCCCATCTGATCAAGATCCTGTTGTAATTAAAGGTAACCTTCGCTGCCCACTACACCTCCAATTTTGGTGTCGTCTGCAAACTTACTAACTATACCTCTTATGCTCTCATCCAAATCATTTATATAAATGACAAAAGGTAGAGGACCCGGCACCGATCCTTGTGGCACTCCACTGGTCATGGGCCTCCAGTCTGAAAAACAACCCTCCACCACCACCCTCTGAATATAGAATATAGAACATTACAGCGCAGTACAGGCCCTTCGGCCCTCGATGTTGTGCCAACCTGTAAAACTAATCTGAAGCCCAATTAAATTACAGTATTCCATTCTAATCCATCTGTCTGTCCAATAATCATTTGACTGCCCCTAAAGTTAGCGAGTCTATTACTGTTACAGGCAGTGAATTCCATGTCCTTATTACTGAGTAAAGAAACTATCTTTGACATATGTCCTAAATCTATCACCCCTCAGTTTAAAGCTATATCTCCTCGTGCGAGCCATCGCCATCTGAGGAAAAAGGCTCTCACTGTCTAACCCTCTGACTATTTTATATGTCTCAATTAAGTCGGCTCTCAACCTTCTCTCTAACAAAAACAGCCTCAAGTCCCTCAGCCTTTCCTCATAAGACCTTCTCTCCATACCAGGCAACATTCTAGTAAATCTCCTCTGAATTCTTTCCAAAGCTTCCACATCCTGAGATAGCTGTCTTCTCCCTTTGAGCCAGTTCTATATCCAAATGGCGAGTTCTCCCTGTATTCCATGCGATCTAACCTTGCTAACCAGTCTCCCATGGGGAACCTTGTCGAATGCCTTACTGAAGGCCATATAGATCACAGCTACTGCTCTGCCCTCATCAATCCTCTTTGTTCAAAAATTCAATCAAGTTTGTGAGACATGATTTCCCATGAACAAAGCCATGTTGACTATCCTTAATCAGTCCTTGCCTTTCCAAATACATGTACATCCTGTCCCTCAGGATTCCCTCCAACAACTTGCCCACCACTGGCGTCAGGCTCATTGGTCTATAGTTCCCTGGCTTGTCCTTACTACCCTTTTTAAACAGTGGCACCACATTTGCCAACCTCCAGTCTTCCGGCACCTCACCTGTGACTATCGATGATACAAATATCTCAGCAAGAGCTTCAGCAATCTCTTCCCTAGCTTCACACAGAGCTCTAGGGTACACCTAGACCATAAGACATAGGAGCGGAAGTAAGGCTATTTGGCCCATCGAGTCCACTCCGCCATTCAGTCATGGCTGATGGGCATTTCAACTCCACTTACCCGCATTCTCCCCGTAGCCCTTAATTCCTTGTGACATCAAGAATTTATCAATTTCTGCCTTGAAGACATTTAGCGTCCCAGCCTCCACTGCACTCTATGGCAATGAATT
>NC_057726.1:58572236-58573991 GCF_004010195.1 Chiloscyllium plagiosum
CTTGAACAAGGGGGTTACAACAGCGATCTTCCAATCATTGGTGACTTTCCCTGACTCCAGTGACTTTTGAAAGATCTCAACCAACGCCTCCGCTATTTCCTCAGCCATCTCCCTCAGAACTCTAGGATGTAGCCCATCAGGGCCAGGAGATTTATCAATTTTAAGACCTTTTAGCTTTTCTAGCACTTTCTCTTTTGTAATGGCAACCATACTCCACTCAGCCCCCTGACTCCCTTTATTACTCCTGTCTTCCACTGTGAAGACTGACGCAAAGTACTTATTAAGTTCTCCTGCTATTTCCTTATCTCCCATCACTAGGCTTCCAGCATCAGTTTGAAGTAGTCCAATGTCTACTTTTGCCTGTCGTTTGTTTCTTATGTATTGAAATAAACTTTTACTATCATTTCTAATATTACTGGCTAGCCTACCTTCATATTTGATCCTCTCCTTCCTTATTTCTCTCTGTTATCCTCTGTTTGTTTTTGTTGCCTTCCCAATCTTCTGATTTCCCAGTGCTCTTGGCCACTTTATAGGCTCTCTCTTTTTCTTTGATAGATTTCCTGACTTCCTTTGTCACCCATTGCTGTCTAAGCCCTCCCCGGATAATCTTTCTCTTTTTGGGGATGAACCTCTGTACAGTGTCCTCAATTTTACCCACAAACTCCCGCCATTTTTGCTCTACTGTCTTCCCTGCTAGGCTCTGCTTCCAGTCTATTTTCGTCAGTTCCTCTCTCATGCCCTCATAGTTACCTTTATTTTACTGTAACACCATTACATCTGATTTTGCCTTCTCTCTTTCAAACTGCAGACTGAACTCTACCATATTATGATCGCTGCTTCCTAAGTGTTCCCTTACTTTAAGATTTTCTATAACGTCTGGTTCATTACATAGCACTAGGTCCAGAATAGCCTGCTCCCTTGTGGGCTCCATGACAAGCTGTTCCAAAAAGCCATCCTGTAAGCATTCCATGAATTCCCTTTCTTTGGATTCACTGGCAACATTATTTACCCAGTCCACCTGCATATTGAAGTCTTCCATGATCATTGTGACCTTGCCTTTTTGACATGCCTACTCTATTTCCCGGTACATGTTGCGCCCCTGGTCCTGACCACTGTTAGGAGGTCTGTACATAACTCCCACTATGGTTTTTTTGCCTTTGTGGTTCCTCAATTCCACCCACACAGACTCCACATCATCCGACGCTATGGCATTCAGTGCCATAGATATAATTTTGTTCTTAACTAACAAGGCAACCACGCCCCCTCTGCCCACCTCCCTGTCTTTTCGATAAGTTGAAAACCCTTGGATGTTTAACTGCCAGTCCTGACCCCCCTGTAACCACGTCTCTGTGATACCGACCACATCATAATCATTCACGATGATCTGTGCCATTAGTTCATCTGCTTTGTTACGAATGCTACGAGCATTCAGGTAAAGTGCCTTAATGCTAACTTCCTTATCATTAGAGATGTTGGAAGTCATATGTCCTAAGTTATCCTTGCTTTTTACTGCATTCTCAGTCTGCCTCAATTTTAAATCCGCCTGGAAACATGCTATCCTGCTGCTTATCTTGCCATTTACCTCCATACTCCCTGTCGCTTTCACTTTCCCTTCCCCCCAACTCAGAAGTTTAAAGTCCTACTGACCACCCTATTTATCCTCTTCGCTAGAACATTGGGTACCAGATCGGTTCAGGTGGAGACCGTCCCAACGGTACAGATCCCCCCCCCGGTTCCAAAACTGATGCCAATGCC
>NC_057726.1:58574555-58606188 GCF_004010195.1 Chiloscyllium plagiosum
TACTTCCTGATACCTCTCTGCTATAGTCTTTTTTTAAAAAAAAACAATTAATAGATAAACAGTACTTAGTAAGGGGGTTAGAGGAGGAGGAGGGCGGGTGGGAGACACTACGGTTGTAGAGTCTCGGGTTTAGCCGCCTTCCTGATTTATATACTCACTGCTTTCCTTCCCGGCTTCCCCTCTGGTCGTCGTCACTTCCCCCTGCTGCTCCCGCTCTTTCTGTGAAGAGAAAAAAAAACACCGCTGCCCGCTACCGGTAAGTAATTTTAAAACAAACTGTCTTACCTTAGCTGTAGCCTTCCGGTTTCATTTAAATTCAGCTGCTGCTCGTACCTGATCAGGTCCTGGGGATGTATCCACTTTTATGCATTTCAAGACATCCAGCACTTCCTCCTCTGTAATATGGCCATTTTGCACAGTGTCACCATCTATTTCGCTACTTTATATCTTCCATATTCTTTTCCACAGTAAATACTAATGCAAAATACTCGTTTCGTATGTCCCCCATTTTTTGCGGCTCCACACAAAGGCCACCTTGCTGATCTTTGAGGGGCCCTATTCTCTAGGAAAAAGTGAGGACTACAGATGCTGGAGATCAGAGCTGAAAATGTGTTGCTGGAAAAGCGCAGCAGGTCAGGCAGCATCCAAGGAGCAGGAGAATCGATGTTTCAGGCATGAGCCCTTCTTCAGGAACCTTACATATGCCTCCTTCTTTTTCTTAACCAAATCCTCAATTTCTTTAGTCATCCAGCATTCCCTACGCCTACCAGCCTTTCTTTTCACCCTAACTTTCTCTGGATTCTCGTTATCTCATTTCTGAAGGCTTCCCATTTTCCAGCCGTCCCTTTACCTGCGAACATCTGCCTCCAATCAGCTTTTGAACGTTCTTGCCTAATACCGTCAAAATTGGCCTTTGTCCAATTTAGAACTTCAACTTTTAGATCTGGTCTATCCTTTTCCATCACTAATTTAAAACAAATAGAATTATGGTCGCTGGCCCCAAAGTGCTCCCCCACTGACACCTCAGTCACCTGCCCTGCCTTATTTCCCAAGAGTACGTCAAGTATTGCACCTTCTCTAGTAGGTAGATCCATATACTGAATCAGAAAATTTCCTTGTACACACTTAACAAATTCCTCTTCATCTAAACCTTTAACACTATGGCAGTCCCAGTCTATGTTTGAAAGTTAAAATCCCCTATCATAACCACCCGATTATTCTTACAGACAATTGAGATCTCCTTCCAAGTTTGTTTCTCAATTTCCCTCTGACTATTAGGGGGTCTATAATACAATCTCAATAAGGTGATCATCCCTTTCTTATTTATCAGCTCCACCTAAATAACTTCCCTGGATGTATTTCCGGGAATATCTTCCCTCAGCACAGCTGTAATGCTATCCCTTATCAAAAATGCCATTCCCCCGCCTCCCTTTCTATCCTTCCTGTCGCATTTGTATCCTGGAGCATTAAGCTGCCTGTACTGCCCATCTATGTGCCATGTCTCTGTAATTGCTGTGCTATCCCAGTCCCATGTTCCTAACCATGCCAAATTCATCTGCCTTCCCTGTTAGGCCTCTTGCATTGAAATAAATGCAGTTTAATTTATTTGCATTCTAATTTTTGTCTGAAATTCCCCCCCTATTAATATTTTAGTAATTCTTTGTTGTATTTTATAGTCTGTTGACTCTTCTGACTTGCTGCCTATCTTTGCATGATTATATGTTGTCTTTGATACTATTTTTGGCATTTTTAGTTAACCACTGATGGAGGGTCTGTCCCTTCGAATTTCTCTAATTTGTTGGAAGATGTCCATTCTGTGCTTTATGGAATATCCCCTTAAATGTTTGTCACTGTACTTCTATTGATTAATCCTGTAATCTCAGTTCTCTTTCACTAACTCAGTTTTCATGCCCTCAATTGTATTTGTTTAAATTCAAAGTAGTAGTGTGGAACTCATGCTTCTCTCATTCACAGTATATAAAATTCAGTCATATTCTCACTGTCAGTCAGGATGCTTTCACTGATGTTCGTAGTTAATCCTATATCATTGGTCAAAACCAGGTCTAGTTTAGACTATTCTCTGGTTGATGCTGTAACATGCTGGCATCAGGAATTATTAGTAAGATATTCAGTTCCTCCTCTAGACTTTATCCTCATCTAATTTTTCCAGTCTATATGTAGGTTAAAATCCCCCATGATAATTTCTGTACCTTTTTGGCAAGCTCCCATTATTTCTCCCCTGATATCCTGCCTATGCACGGCTCCCACCAGTAACCTTCTGCTTTTATTATTACTCATCTCTAGCAAGACTGCTTCTATAATCCTGGTTTTCTGAATTGTGAATCATCTTTAATTAACAGAACCATTCTTGTACACTTTCCTTGCTGCCTATCCTTAAATGTCTCACACCCCTTCATCATTCGGGTCTCAATCTGGGTCATCCTGCAACTACTACTCAGCAATGACCATTGGAACATACTTATTTATCTCAATTTGTACAACCAGTTCATCTGTTTTGTTTTGAATGTTGCGTGCATTGAAATAGTGTCTTAAGTTTTGTCCTTTTTATTATTTTGTAACCTCTAGTCTTATGTGTTGATTTGTTTTTAGGTCTGCATTCTCTCTCTCCCTTCCTGTCACTGTCTACCATTTCCCACATTAATTCCTTCCTCTTGCATTTTTCCTACTCTTTGATTCACACAACTTCCCAAATTTGGGCCCAAGGTCCCCACTATTTAATTTAAAACCCACCCCACTTCCTTGGTTACGCAGTTTGCAAGGACACCAATCCCAGTATGGTTCAAGTACAGTTTCCTGCTGCTATACTTTCCTATGTATACTTTCCTACTTGCCTTTGTCATCAACAAAAATTTAGCAACCATGTCTTGACTACTTCATCCAAGTCATTTTATTTGCTGTCAGACCTGTAGTTTATTGCTTTCTGTCTCTCTCTCTCTCCTTTGTACTTGAATAACTGAGTTATTTTTCCTATTTTCCAATTTAAAGGAACCTTGTCAGAATCTAGGGAATATTGGAAGATTAAAATCAATGCCTCAACCTCAAGTGCTTGGATGAAGTCCCTCAGAATCTGAGGACATGTTAGTCATGCAGCTCTAAAGATTTCCATCATACTACTTCCTATTGTGATTGAGATTTTTTTGAACTCCTGTCTCCCTTCAATTTCCTGTTTCTGGATTATTTCTTGTTGATATTTTCAATCAACCCATTCAGGTGTAAATTGTTTGAATGCAGGCTTTGTGGCTTGAGGTAGGGACATTACCACACTGCCGCAAGAACCCTTACAGTTCATGCATCCTTAATAATGAAGAATAATACAAGCTATCTGTTCATTTTATCCACTGACTCCTTATTTTCCATTAATCCCCCAAGTTCTCTTTTTCTATAGGACTAACATCTATAAATTCTTGCTATCTGTTGATATTTCTAGCTAGATTTCTCTTGTACTCAATTTTCTTGCCCTCTCATTAATTCTTGATTTATTCTTTGCTGCTTTTATTTTCTGGCCTATGACCCAAGTTTGTGATTCCAGCAAACTTTCTTATAACTGGCAACTTATGAATTGGTACTCTTGATAACCTGACAGAAATTATACAGCCCAAACACTGGAAGTTGATCATTTTATTGCAATCTCTATGTCTGACGGTGTGAATGAGAAGGTCTCCAGTGATACGTTTTAATTAAGACAAAGTTGTATTATTATTTAAGTGATTTATGCTGTAAATATAACAATTAAGTTGACATATCCTGCATTACTTTCCTATTACTTAGTGTGTTCTTACATAGAGTATGTGGACCATTTGATCAACTGGCACACTGCTGGTCCCATAGGTGGCAATTAATAAAAAGGTTTGCTATGTATGCTTTTTTACTTTTGAATTTGATGTTTCCTTTTACTTAACCACAGATGGCATTTCTTTCCCTTTGAATTTTTCTTTCTTGTATTCTGCTTAACTGTCTGATGCTGCATCTCAACAGGTCTTTCCCTTATCTTAATTATCCAGTTGCTTTCATCGTTCACAATTGCCTTTAGTTTAGAATCTTGGACCCATTCTTTCCCTTAAACAGAGATTAAAATTCCACAATGTTTCATTTGCTCCTACCTGGGAAAGATCCCAGTCCAAGCCTGAAATGCTGGACACTCCCTCTTTGCAGAGAAGTGTTTCATCTTCCTCACTTTGCTGTCTTCTACTGCCATGGCATTCACACTTCTGCTCTCTCACTTTATTGTACCGTGGTGCTGTTTGCTGTTAGCTTATCCACTCTGTAGCCCCTTCACCCACCTAAATGGGTGGGCATTTGCAAAGACTAAGGCTGCTGTCTTCCTGCCTCACTCGCAGTCCCATCCCTTTCACTGGTTAGTGACTAAATCGAAGACTCTTAAGGGGTGTGACCAAAGATGTCCAAGTAATTTTCCCTTTGTGTTGCAGTGTCTGTAGTTTGGCCTGTAGCTCAAAAACTGAACTTAAACCGCTTGAGTAGCAATCAGTTATTGCAAGAGTGGTTGTCATAGATCGTGCTGTTTTCCAAGAGCGCTCATGTTTCCCATATGCAGCACATCCCTGGCTGACCATTCCTGGTTTAAGTTTTTTTTTCCATTATTTTTTACCTTTTAATTCCCATCAGATCGTGTATGATTTTAAAGCTTAATCACCTAACAAAGCACTCATCAAACTGCCAGAACTCCAAATCACACTCATCACATGGAAATCCCCTTGTTTCTCCAGTTCTTAGCTAGAGTTGGCTCAATTGTGGTACAGATTGAATGAAAAATCTATCCGATGATGTAATTTTAACTTTATTTCAGTGCGCAAAGAATAAATTGTGAATGTAAACAAATACATTAATTGAGATGAGTCTCCTTTTTATGAAAGTTATTTCTTGTTTGTATTGTTTGTCATCTCTTCTTATAAAACTAAATATATTCCTTCCTGTTCAGCAGAATAGGACAATAGAATTTTGTGATTTGTTGATGTGATGATTGTAAGCAATTAAATTAACAATTGTAAGTACTTAAACAATATCTGACAGGCTCTCCCTGCCTCCATGTCACTTGCACATCTACTTATGAAGTTTGATTTTGTTTGGTTTTCTCTTATTTCTGCTTTGAATTACAGCTCCAAATTTCATATCTTTGTTTAACTGTTTAATAGTTAACTCATTTTTGTTGCTGCATTTTAGCATTTTGAAGTGAAAGATGCTCCATTCTTGGCCAGCAAACTGGCGACCTCCCTGGATAAATAATCTGCAGGGGATTAAAAGACTAAAAGCAGTTTGGTGAAGTGATAGTATAGTATTTTGATGTAAAATCTGAATTAATGCAAATGCCCTCATGAGCTGTATTCTTGGTTTCATGGTTTGGCTGTCTTGATATGTCAACACTCTCTGGTATGCAAAGTGTGGCTAATTGTCGAAATAATCGGGCAAAATAAGACTTGTTTTAATATTTTTAATCCGACAGGTTTGGAAGTTCAGTGTGTTGGACTTAACATGACAACTTCTTTCCCACCCCTAGGTCCACCTCAGAATCCCCCTTCCCCAAAAAAACAAAAATGATCTCCAGCAATGATCTAATTCTGATCACTGAAACACGAAACCGTACAACAATTTTGATTTGTCTCTAATCACTTTGTACAGTATTGCTTTGTTTTCCAACTTTAGCTAATTTAGTGTATTTTGTGCTCTATATTAATTCGTCACATCATGACTGCCATCATCGAATCCTGCTAAATATTGCCTTTGATTTCGCTCTGCATTTATTTAGGAAAAAAGAGATGGGAAACTTAGGGTGTGAGGCCTCAATAATTGAAGTTGGTTTTTCTCAGTCGTGGAATGAAGCAATTTGGGGCCTTGAATTGGAGGAAAGCAGAGTTCTCCTCAATGTTGTAGGGCTGGCAGAATCAGAAATAAGGAGGAAGTGGTTTGTACAAAACATGAGCAAGTAAAGCACACACATTGGAAAGGTGGTAGTATTCAAAAATGTTTTTAATGGAAAATGAAAAGGATAAGAAAGTAATTTATCCTATTGTGAATATGTTTATAAAGCACTGTTGAAGTGAGAGGAACTTTATTTTTGCATGGAATGCCATTAGTACCTGGAAGCCCTTCCCAAAACAGTGGGAATAGCAGAATCAAAGCTTGATGCTTGAAAAATGTGTGGATTGGGATTAAGCGGATATATCTCTTTCAGAAAGTCATATGTGAGGATGTATGTCTCCAGAGCTGTAAAATTCTGCCTTCCCACTTGGTACCACTCCAAAGCAATTCATTCAATTTCATTATCTTGTAATTTCTGCTTGTTTTTAATAAAGTATGGAGTGTTAGAGATACTTATGCTCTTCATATTTAAAAATAATAGAGGGACACAGGAAATCTTTCATTTAAAACAAACTTTAGAGCGAAGGAGTTGTAGCTACTGTTAGTCTGAGCTCCCCTCTAGGAAAAAAGCCGAATAGAGGCAAAAGTAGTGAAATAATTTAGACAGGGTTTATGAGTTGAAAATGTTTCCACTGGAGGAACACCAAAGTTTGTGGCTGTTATTATTTTAAAAAAAATAAAATTCAATAAGAAAGTCAGAAAAACCTTTACGTTTATAATGGTTATAATGTGCAATCTGCTACGATAAGGATTAATTGAAGGAGAGCACAAATTTCAGAAGTTGGCTTCACTCCACCTTTTACCAAGAAATGGTTGGAGGCACTAGATACTGCAAAGGCTATGGGCCCTGACAACGTTCTGGCAATAGCACTGAAGATTTGTGCTTCCCTAGCCAAGTTTTTCCAGTACAGTTACAGTACTGGCACTTACCCTACAATTTGGAAAATTGCCCAAGTACGTCCTGTACAAAAAAAGCCTGACAAATTCAAACTGTACAATTACTACCCATTAAGTCAATCGTCAGTATAGTGATGGAAGGTGTCATAAACAGTGCTATCAAGAAGCACCTGCTCTGCGATAACCTGCTCAGTGATACCCAGTTTGGGTTCCACCAGGGTCACTCAGCTCCTGACCTCATTATAGCCTTGGGTCAACCATGGACAAAAGAGCTGAATTCTGGAGGTGAGGTGAGAGTGACAGCCTTGTCGTCAAGGCTGTGTTCGACTGTGTGGCATCAAGGAGCCCGAGAAAAACTAGGATCACTGGCTTTCAGGGACAAACCCTCCAGCAGTTGCAGTCATACCTGGCACTTAGGAAGGTGGTCATGGGTATTGGAGGTCAGCCATCTCGGCTCCAGGACATCTCTGCAAGAATTCCTCAGGGTTGTGTCCTAGGCCCAACCATCTTCACTACTTCTTCAGTGACCTTCCCTCCATCATAAGGTCAGAATTGGGGATATTCATGAAGATCACTCCATGTTCCGCACCATTTGTGACTCCTCACATACTGAAGCAATCAGTGTCCAAATGCAACAAGATCTGGGCAGTATTCAGACTTGGGCTGATGAGTGGTTAAGTAACATTGGGCCACACAAATGCCAGGCTATGACTGTCACCAATAAGAGACACTAACCACTGTCCCATGGTAATCAATGATATTACTTTCACTGAAACGACCAATATCAACGTTCTGGGAGTTTTCATTGATTAGAAACTCCACATAAACGCGGTGGTTACAAGAGCAGGTCAGGAGATCGGAATACTGTGGCGAGTAACTCGCCACCTGACGCAGAGCCAGTCCACCATCTACAAGATACAAGTCAGGAGTGTGATGGAATGCTCTCCACTTGCCTGGATGAGTACAGCCCCAACAACACTCAAGAAGCTTGACAGCATCCCCAGGACAAAGCACCCTGCTAGATTGGCAGCACATGCACTCCCTCCTCCACCACTGCTCAGTAGCAGTGGTGTGTACTATGCAGAAATTCACCCAAGACCCTCAGACAGCACCTTCCAAACCCATGACCACTTCCACTTAGAAGGCAGAGACATGGGAACACCACCACCTTCAAGTTTCCCACTAAGGCACTTGCTATCCTGACTTGGAAATATATCACCATTCCTTCACTGTCACTGGGTCAAAATCCTGGAATTCCCTCCCCAATGGCATTGAGGGTCAATCTTCAGCAGGTGGACTGCAGTGGTTCAAGACAGCAACTCACCACCACCTTCTCAAGGGCAACTAGGGGCACGCAATAATGCTGGCTGGCCAGCCAGTGATGCCCACATCCCACAAAATGAATAAAAAGGTGACTGAGAAAGGAGTAGAAATACGTGTTAGCAGTGTGCTGGCAGTTGTGGGAAATAGACTGATATAGGTCAGTTGGACTAGATGGTCTGTTTCTATGCTATAAAATTATTTGACCACTGTACTGTTTGGAAATGCTCTTAATTTTTGTTTCATTTCTAAACTTTGACAGTGCACTCTTCAGTTTTGTTGGAAAGGATGCTTTTAATTGCACTGCAATATTGGAGCAGCTACTATGCCTTATTTAAGTTTAGTGTGTCACATTGGAAGTAAAGCACCATTATTCCTGCAGTCACCTCAAAAGTTAAAGATTTTATAAAAGTTTGCAGAATTCTCCAATTTACCTGGCAGCATCTGTGGAGTGAACAGTTAACATTTTGGAATCCAGTATCATTCTGCTCTCAAACTGAGACAAAATAACTGGTTCCAAAGAAGAGTCATGCGGGCCTTGATGTTAACTCTATTTTTCTCCCGCTTAGGCTGCTAGACCGGCTGCGTTTGTCCAGAATTCTATTTCGGATTTCCAGCATTTGTAATATTTTGCTTTTATCACCAATCCACCTGTCTTGGACCCATACTTGGACACAGAACATTCAGCACAGCTGTCTGGCTCCAGTTTATCTGCAGCTTAACTTTCCCCATTGCTTGAACCCACAGAAGTCTCAATGGCACTTACAATGAGTTGCAAGTAACTTCCTTTTTAAAAAAGTGCAACAATCCTTGGCTTTTAAACCAGTCTTTTTCATATTTCAGTCCACAATCAAAATGTGAAAATAAAAAAGATGTTGTCCTTACACTTCCTGTATATGCATGGAAGCAGTGTCAATATCAGACCTTTTTTAAAAGTAGATCACTTTAAAGTGCAACTCTGCTTTCTTTGCCTGAATCGTGCATTTTTTTGCAAAATGCTGTCTATTGCTTGTATCCTCAATAAGATCTAAAAATCGGTGTCCTGAGCTATCATTTTAAGCGTAGGTACTTGGAATGTTGATGATTGACCACACTGCTACTACAACCCTGCCCCAACCTGAACCAGTTAGTTCGGTTGAAAACTAGGTGCTTTTAACTGTTGTTAAAACACCAATTAAAATATTTTGCATTAAACATTTTGTGACCGTCTTCTATCTACAAATTCAGTTAACCAAACAGTGTAAGAACTCCATGCACACAACAGTTTCAATGAATGAGCAGAGAAATATTGGGCCACTCCATTCATTTTATGTTAAGAGCTCTACATATCTGATTCAGATGAGCTGCTTTGGAATTATAGAGCATGCTTTAAAACTGACTGGGCCGCTGTGGTACAGAGTAGTTGGTTGGTAGGGAGGCTGGGAGAGCCGCACCATGTCCCCTTATTCACAACAGTCATTTACCATATTGTATGATTTAAATGGCCAGCATCAGAGGCAGCCACTTTGACAACTCCAGTTAAAGGGTAAATATATAGAATGAATGCAAAAGTAGGGTGCTGAGACACAGGGTGGGAAGGGGGCCAGTGAAGTGATGGAGTGTTTAGGTAGGGAAGGGGTTGCCTGGTCAACTCCTGGGTGTTGGGTCCCAGTGAACGAGGGGAGTTGGTGCTGGGTTCTGCTTTGGGGGTATGAGTTATTTGTGAACTGAACAAACTGTTGCCAAATAGGCTTATAGTAGATAAAGTACATGGAAAGTGGAGTACAGTATTTGAGTGTTTTATTGCTAACCCAAAATCAGGAAAGGAATTTCTGGGTATAATAGTCTAGGCTATTGTTTGGCATAATGCAAAATAAAAAATGGTATGTTGAATTGCTACAAAAATTGAGTAAATTTAAATGAAATCGAATATGCCATCAGATAAAACATTGGTCAGGCCTTACAAAGTATTTTTATTCTTGCTTCTCAAAGGATATAGCTGACCTGGAAACAATCTTTCATATAAGTTACTACTGCCCTAAAGTGTGACTGCTCAATATTCACTAGATCCTTCTTCCCCAACAATCAGTCCTTTGCTTATAACCTAATGTCGGGACTGATAATTGAAGATTGAGATATAATTACAAGTCTTCTGAATCAGATTACAAAATAACTTCTCACACCCACATTGCAATTCCATATGATACAAGCATATTTTCACTTTTAAATGAAATGTTGTCTTGGTGCTTAAGAAGTTTCAACAAAAAAGTGCCAGGTACCAGAGCTTCCTGCTATTGAGGGAGTGGAGAGTAGGAGGACTGGTTTGGTTGAGAAGCACATTCTGTAGTTCCCAAGGGGAAACAACATTTCTGTACCAAAAACAACAGTAACTAGGCACACCGATTTGTTCTTTTGGAAATGTTTTTGTCACTGGCAGGATGTTTGTGGTTAGATTTGGGAAAGCCTGTAAGAAAGAATAGTAACATTTTCCGCATGGAAGTCTCGATAGTTTCATCCTAGAGAAGTTACGTATTGTAAAGTATTGAAATTATGCAATAAGTAAAAAGGAACTTTCATATCTAGTCACTAGCACAGTGCTTCCTCACTTTCTTTAAGAATCCTTCAGCTTATTCAATCAGTGTGGGTGGTGAAATCATGTTGGCCTTTATTGCCGTTTCTCAGCACATGAAACTTCATTTTCTTCAAGGCACCAATGTAGGGTCGCTACATTTTTGTCGCTTATTCTGCCCATATAACTGCTTTTCTGACAGCTTATTGAATTCCAGTTATCAGGATTGAAAAAAACTATCCTTTTGGTCAATGATCACGTCAAGTTCTCAGAAGCCTGTATAATTAGCTTTATATGATCCCAGCTACATTTATTTTTTCGAAACCTATGCTAGTTACATGCTTGTTAATATTGGACCAGCAGAACAATTAGCTGCCTCTTACCAGTAATTGCTTAGTGACTTTTGTAAAGAAGGTTTTGAGAAAGAAGCAATGGTTTTTGTCGAGGTTCGCCCTAAGCAGGACTCCACCCAACAATCTGTATCCACAGATACACATTTAGACAAAGATCAGTTGTGCATGCAAGGTAATCAACTCTGTAGAAAGTGCTGTTTGGTGTGCCTGAAACTTATTGATCTTTTAGTGCAAAGAATTGTCCTCAGTGTTGTAGATTGGTACATCCCAAGTCTATGAGCTGAGGAACGCACAAACCTAGGCAGTACTGCAGGTGCAGTGGGGAAAAGCCACTGTCTGTGACCTTTCACTACTAAGGGGCTGGTAACTTATAGAACGCTTCAGGCTGAATGCTTGAAATGGAACATATATAGTTGATGTCTCAATTTTTTGCAATTGCATTGATTCACTAAAGAGTGCAAAGTGTTCAATTGAGATGTGGTATTTTGTAATTTTCTTCATGTCTACTTTGAAACATTTTGTAATGTACTTGGGTATTTTATGAATGAAATTTTACGAAAGAAATTGCTAACTCTTAAGACTAAAGTTAAAATTTCACTTGGCAATGATTGCAGTTATCCTGCAAGTGGGACAATGTTGAAATATTATGAGATTGCTGAACAGCATATGTTTATATGCAGCCCTGGTCATGAAAACAAATAACCATAATACTGAACTGACACTAGTAAAGACCAGAATGTTAATCCATTCTTATGACCTAGTTTTCAATAAAATAAAAACACTGATGACTCCTGGCTGTGGAATTTTCAAAACTGTTTAATAGTGAATAATGCATTTCATCAGTGCAAATTTAGTTTGATTTCGATGCTTGCCTACTTCTGGGTAATGGAGGCAAAATCTTCAGAATATGAAATGAAGGTGATGTTGTTTGATTGAACTGGGTAGTGGCAAAGAATGACTTGTACAGGCTGCTTCCAAGTACAGTGACTTTAATTGGATTGACCTTCTTGCAGGTGTTTGATTCTTTTGTCAGTCATTAAATACCGAACAATAGTGCAGTTTTAAGTCATGGAACACACCTTGGAGCAGGCATGGTATTTATTCTAAATGCTTTTCATAACTAATTTGTTAGAGCACCTGCTGGAATTGGGAGAGAAACAGTGTCTTGTTCAGCGTTCATTTGTCTGCACATGAGGGACTGCTGTCTGTTACCACTGTCCTTGAATAAGGTGGTGAGGTTAATACTGTAATTATAGTGCACCTATAGACAAGATTGTGGGACAGTGACTTTTGTGTTTCTCGTCCAACAATAATTTGGGTGTCTACATTGTAGGAGAAGTTTAAAGTTAATTGACTTTGCTATCACCCAAAAAGATTTCTTGTTGCAGGCTTCCAAACTGCAGACCAAATAGCATCATGATCATTAGCGACTTAATGTTTGAAGCGAATACCACCTTCTCAAAATTTGACACATTGAATGGTGATAAATGATGTCGATGGCATAAAATTAGAGATGTTGATAGAGTAATGAGTGGGAAGAGCTGACAGTGATTTCAGTGTTCACAAATGTGAATATGACTGCTTTAGCCTAGAATATATTCACAAGTTAAAGGAGAGGGAGGGACAGGGAAGTTTTCGTTTTTGTTTTAGATTAGATGAGATTGCAGTGGTGTCGAGGGTCTGCTTGGGCTGGGGAAGATGTCACTGTGTGGTCAGGACTCTGCAGTAGAGATGTTAGGGTTCAGGCATTTGTGTTTTTTTTTGCTGGATGATAAGAACGTGGTGAGTTCCGAACCTGTAAGGTAGGCAGTTAGGGGTGGGAATCTGCAAGTTGGACAAGGTGGGTCATAGAGTGGAGCAAGAAATATTGAAGTTCGGGTATCTGTGGAGTTGAGGTATTCATGGTAGAGGGATGAAAGCTTCTGAAAATGGTAGAAATGCATCTGCAGCCTGAGAGTGTCAGGTACCTGTGGCGGAGGTGGGATGCTCAGGTGTACACAGTGTATATTTGGTGTCTGCTGTGGTGGGGGATGCTTTAAGTCAGTTGCCATGGAGGGGTAGTTTATTGTGAGTGGTTGGTTTGTTAATTTTATTACTGGGCAGATTTCACTTTTGCTAGCTTTTAAACGAAGTGATTTGAATTCTTCTGAATCTTCAGCTCTAGCCCCAAGTTGAAGACCATGAGAGTTCCTGAGGCTGGGTAATTGCCCCATAAGAAGCTAACCTTTTTCAGGCAATTTAGTGCATTGTCAGTGCATCAGGACTTCCAAGAGATCTCAACATATACTTTTAAGGTTACATCCAGTCACTGTCTATCTTGATGATGCCTAGAACAATGTTATCCAAGCTGGGAAACTGGATAAGTTGCTCTAAACATCACTCTTGTTCCACATTAATTTTTTTAATGTAAAACTAGAAGCTTCCTATAAGAGAGACACATTTCTCAGAATTTTCACATGGTTCATAGAATTCCTGAATATAACTAGGAGACAGGATGATCTATTAAATGCTCTTTTGTATTTGTTATCTTGCCTTGGGAAATCAGTTCTCTAAACTTTGAAACCATGTTTTTGCTTAATTGTAGTTAGATTTCTGTTAATAGTTCTGTGATAACTATTATGTGTTGCTCATTCTCTTTCTTTAACAAAAACAATCCTTTATATTTATGTTTGGTGAAAAATAACCATTTATACTTGTTCTGTGCAGCAATACTTGAAGACCAGATGCACTTAAAGCTATAGCACAACATAGCTAGACACACATTTTGGGATGAAGAAAATACATGAATTAGGTGTAGGGGTAAGTCACTTAGTCCCTTGAACTTGCTCTGCCATTTGGTAAGACCATGGCTGATTAAATTACACTACATTCCCAACCACCCCTGATGACCTTCTCTACCGCCTTGCCAACCCATTCTTAGGAAGAATCCATCTACCTCTGCCTTAAAAATGTTGAAGAACATTGCTTCAGTTGTCATTGAGGAAAAGCATTCCATAGACATTTCTCCATAGATGGAGAGGTTTCTCTTCAGACTTAAATAGGTGTCGCCATATTTTGAAACAGTTCTTCCACAAGAGAAATCTTCCCTTGCACATTCAATCTGTCAAGGCCCCTCATCAGCTTGCATATTCTAATCAAGCCATTTCTTGCTCTTCTAAAACCCCTGAGGATACAAACTTAACCTTTCTTCATAAGGAAACCTCCATCCTTCCTTAAAAGGATAACCATGTCCAGGTATTAGTGTTTTTGACTACCTCTGAGTTGTTTCCATGCATTTACATCCTTCTTTAGATGACACCAGTACTGTGTGCAAAATTCTGGATGTGGTCTCGCTAACAACTGAATTAGAACATCCTTTTGTATTCAATTCCATTTGACAAATGTGTTAATTTTTGTAACTGTTTCCAATGGTTGATACTAACCTTTTGCAATTTCAGACACAGATCTCTCTGTGCATCTCAAGAACGCTGCAAGGCCAAACCATGTAGATTATTTTTATTCTTACCAAACTGGACAATTCCACAATATACATTACATTTTCAAGATCTTTGTCCACTTGGTTAACCCATATATATCCTTTGTAGGCCCCTAATGTTCTCTTCGCAACTTACTTTCCTCTTCATCTTTTCTATTGTTAGCCAATTTAGCAACCATATTTCGATCCCTTCATCCAAGTCATTTAAATCATTTGAGACCGCAACACTAATACGTATAATGTGCCACTTATCGCATCCTGTCAGACAGGAAATTGTCCGTTCTGTCTATGTTTCATACTAACCAGCCAATCTTCTATTCATGCCAAAAGTCACTTCTGACACAAGAGCTTTTATTTCTGCAATAACCTTGGAGGTGAGGTTGATGAATCCTCCCTTGGTAAATATTAACCCAGTTTGAGTTCCAAGCTTTAACTTAACAGACATACTGTTAATCTATTATTGGTGTTAAAATATTTGTATCCAGCAGATGAGATACAAAAATGAAAACTGGGTCTTGATGACAAATTAGAGTTATGTCCTATTTCAGCTGGGTTTTGCTGTTCTTGTGAAGTCTTAAGTGAATTGCCAGACTCTGTATGCTTGTTTGTTTTCACTTGCACCATAATGGGAATTGGTTTAAAAAAATCTCTAGTTCAATCATTTACCTGACTTTCAATATTTTTATATAAAGCCACTTCAGTAGAAGTGGTGCACAACTGAAAGCTAGAGTAACTACTGCAATCAGTCAATATGACTTAATCCTCCAATTAAGTGTTTGCACTTTGCACCATCAGATTCTGAAGTTTAGATTAGATTAGATTAGATTACTTAGTGTGGAAACAGGCCCTTCAGCCCAACAAGTCCACACCGACCCTCCGAAGAGCAACCCACGCAGATCCATTCCCCTACGTTTACCCCTTCACCCAACACTGTGGGCAATTTAGCATGGCCAATTCACCTAACCTGCACATTTTTTTTGGACTGTGGGAGGAAACCAGAGCACACAGAGGAAACCCACGCAGACACAGGGAGAATGTGCAAACTCCACACAGACAGTTGCCTGAGGCAGGAATTGAACCCTGGTCCCTGGCACTGTGAGGCAGCAGTGCTTGCCACTGTGCTGCCCAAGCTTCTTAGTCATTTTATATATTGAACAATGATTAGGAATGAAACTAATGTGGATACTTGTGTGGTTGTGCTCATTTTCTATGTTGGCTTTCTTTCATGATAAGTCATGAGTGTCATGGAGTGCAGCAAATTACATCTTTCTCTAGGCCAGGTGGCCTTTTGCTTTGTTCACCACCATTTTTGGAAAAAGAATAGTGTGAGCTGCCTCTAAATTGAATTACCTTGAAAATAAGATCCTGTCCCATTCGAAGTGCATATCGATGTGAGAGACAGAGAAGGAATTGGTGGAGGATGATCTCCGGGAAGGAAGTGTGGAATTTCTATGTCACCTTGCTATTTAAAAGGAAGAGATGTTCTGCGTCTTAAAAAGTGTTAAGGTAAATAAGTCCCTGGCTCCTAATGGGATCTATCCCAGAATTTTCAGGGAGTCTAGAGAACAAATTGCTGGAGCATTGACAGGCATCTTTGTATACTCTTTGGCCACAAGAAGTCCCAGAGAACTGGAGAATAGCCAGTATTGTTCCATTATTTAAGAAGGATAACAGGGATAATCCTGGAAATTACGGGCCTGTGTGAGCCTGTGGTAGGAAAATTATTGGAAAAGATTCTCAGGACAAGATCTGTATGCATTTACAAGCAAATTGACTTATTAGTGATAGACAGCATAGTTTTGTGCTGAGGGAGGTAGTGTCTCACTGACTGGATCGGGATTTTTGAGGGAAAAGCAGATAATGTTGTTTGCATGGACTTCAGTGAGACCTGAGGGGTGAGCTGGCAAGATGGATACAAACCTGACTTAGTCATAGGCAGGGTAGTGGTGAAAGGCTGCTTTTCTGAATGGAGGGTTGTGCCTAGTGGTGTTCCAACATGCTTGGGGCTATGCTGTTCATGGTCTACACAAATGATTTGGAGGAAAACGGGGCTGGTGTAATTGGTAAGTTTGCAGACAATACAAAGATTGGTAGACTTGTGGATAATGAGGAGGGTTGTCAGAGGATACTGCAGGTTATAAATCGGTAAGAGGCATGGGCAGAAAAATGGCAGATGGGAGTTTAATCTGGACAAATGTGAGATTATGCCTTTGGGAAAGTACGGTATAACCCTTAAGAGTATTGATTTGCAGAGGGATCTGGGTGTGCAGATTTACAGATCACTGAAGGTGTAGCACAGGTAGATAAAGTAGTAGAAACCTCTGGCATGCTTGTTGTCATGGGAAGGGGCATTGAGTTTCAGAATAGACAGGTTATGCTGCAGACTTAGAGAGTTTTACTTTGGCTACACTTTGAGTATTGAGTACAGTTCTGGTCATCACGCTACCAGGTGGGGATGCTTAGGAGAGGGTACAGAAAAGGTTTACCAGGATGTTGCCTGGTATGGGGAATTTTAGCTATGGAGAAAGTTTGGGTGACTGGGGAAGGGTCACTGACCTGAAATGCTAATTCTTGATTTCTCTTAAAGTGAGGACCGTTTCAGTATAGAAGTGCAAAATGTGTCAGCAAAGACCTGGAGGGCCAAATGGCCTGTTCCTGTGCTGTAAAATGATCATGAAAGCTATGGGAGTGGCAGGGAGTCATGTTCCCGTGTATCTGCTGCCCTTGTCCTCTGGATGGAAGTGGTCGTGATTTGGAAGGTGCTGTCTAAGGATCTGTTGTAAATTTCTGCAGTGCACTTTGTAGATGGTACACACTTTGTTAGTGAGTGGTGGATGGAGCGGGTATTTGTGGATCGGTACCAATCAAGCAGGCTGCTTTGACTGAAATGGTAGCCAGCATGGAGTGTTGTTGGAGCTGCACTTATCCAGGCAAGTGGATAGTATTCCATCATACTCTTGTAGATGGTGAATAGGCACGGTGGCTCACTGGTTAGCACTGCTGCCTCAGCGCCACGGACCAGGGTTCGATTCCAGCCTCGGGCAACTGTCTTTGTGGAGTTTGCACATTCTCCTCATGTCTGTGTGGGTTTCCTCTGGGTAGTCTGGTTTCTCCCACAGTCCAAAGATGTGTAGGTTAGGTGAGTTGTCAATGCTAAATTGCCCAGAGAGGTCAGGGATGTGTAGGTTGGGTGCATTAGTCAGGGGAAATGTAGAATAATAGGGTAGAGGACTGGGTCCGGGTGGTATACTCTTCAGAGGGTTGGTGTGGACTTGTTGGGTCAAATTGCCTGTTTCCACAGTGTAGGGATTCTGTGAAACTCTTGTCTTAGAGGAAGGGATTCCACTACCAGATCACACTGGCATTTTGGGTTAGATTGGTTTTGAGCAAGTTATGAGGCTATATCTTCAAAAGTGAAGGTTTACAATCCCCTGTGAAGGCGGCAAAGTTTTAATGATTTTTGGTCACTCAATGTTACTAATGTCTGAGTGCATTGCTGAGAAATCTATGGGATCGATCCTGATCACGTCTGTTCTTTGAAATGCTCTTTTATTAACCCATAGTTAACTCATTAATTGTGGATGTCGGAGGACAAGTTGTGCTTTTATGTGATACATTAAACTTAGTAGGATGAAGTTTATTGTTTGAAGTCCACGTATTAACTACTTGAAAATTTGATCTGGTTAATGACCAGTAAATTTAATAGTTTTATCTGGGATTGTAGCTTAATTTGGTATCATTTTGGATCATAACATGCTCAGGTAGGATAGAGTTCGAGGCCATAGCTAGTGGAATGGATGGACAATTGCAATTTAACACAGAAGTGAGAGGTGATAATAAGATTTAGAAATGTAATTTCAAGGATAATTTCTTCAGTTCGTTGGATAATTAGAGAAACTGGGATTGTTTTCTTTTGGAGCAGAGGAGGCCCAGACAATTTTTGATAAGTGTTCAAATTCATGAGCTGAGAATGCTGGGGGGAAACACCAGTCAGGTACCAGAAAATGCAGATTTAAAGTGGTTAATTTGCCAAAGGCAACCAACGTGAGTTACAATCTGGAATGCACTGCCTGCGAGGGCAATAGAGATGGATTCAGTTGTGACTTAGATTGAATTTGATGAATACCTAAAAGAGAAATAAAATTGCAAGGTTGAAGAGGAAAGGTCTTTAGAATGAGACTAGCTAAATTGTTTTTGCAGTGAGCTGGCATGTACTTAATGGACTGAATGGCAACTTCCTGTTCTTGCAACTATCTTTGCAAGCTTAGCCTCTTGGGGAAAAATATTGTTTATTTTAGCCAATAAATACATGGCAAAATTTGGAATCGTTTTTGCTCATCTTATACGAGGTATTTAAGGTATGCTAATGCAACACTAAGCACACGTTGGAAACTGATATTTCTCCCAAGCATTTTTCTACAGCCTATGTTTCTAAATGCTTGGGACCAATCTGAATAATTAGTCACAGTGGAGTTTTAAGAAATGTGTACTATAAGGGAAAGTGCAAGTCATGGAGTCTGTAAGTAGTTAGTTTAGAACAGACAAAGCAGCTTGGCAGAGACTTCCCAAAACCTCAGATTCTTTTGGAACACAATGTGGGTTTTGGTATTCAGCTCTGTCCCATGAATTCATTTTCTGTTCGTTTTTAGTTAAATGAGTGATATGACTTGTGAAGACAGTTTAGTTTATTTTTCACGTAGTATTTAATGGCATCAAATTTCAGTGTTGGTACATATTCTCAGGAAATTTTCAAGGATACATATTTTGTATTTTGCTTGAAGATTAGTAATCTGCATAGATTCAAGGAAAATTACAGGATGGTAATAAATGTTTGACAAGTTTGAGTTGTGGATCAAAGCTATATTTGCTTAAGTGCAAGATGATTTCTTTGTGTAGAGGGGGTAAAAGGAGAGTCAGCATATTGGTTATTTCTGAAAGGTTTATATGCAATTTAAGCTGCATTTTAACTTTTACAATATCTGTCAAACCAATGGTAGGAGAAAGCAATGGGAACAGTGGATGAAACAATCACACCACTTGCATTGCAATTAATTATGGACTTAAATATTTGCGAATGCATGTTGCAATAAAACATATGTTTAGTACATCTTTCCTAGGTAAGATTTTTGAGGAAAATGGAAAGTAGAGCACCAGGGTAGATATTTGATCTACCTGTTGGCTTCTCAAAATTAATTCTGATTTTTGTGTGGCAACTTTATGAATGGTTTGTGTGCAGCACTTCTGCAGACTGAGAATAACTCTAGGTAATATTTTAGATGTTCTTCTTTCCACTTTACTATATTTCTGCTTTATCGGTTCTGAATAGAGGAGTTGGGTTGGAGGGGAAGAGTGGCAAAGCACATGTCTGACTAATGCCAGAGCATGTTGACTGACTTTTGCCAACTGTTTTGCTGTCTGAGTTTATGACTGATTAGAACTTGTACTTTGCATTTGGAAACTGGAGTCTTTGTCGTTAGTTTGCAGTTTGTGAATGAATAGTTCAATGCTGGTTGATGCATTTCGGTTCATGCTATTGGGCAAAGTAGTAGTGTTGATACTTCACATTTGTCTTTTGCCTTGCCAGACATTGATTTAAAGAATATGGCTTGTTTTGTGTTAAGGATAATTGAGAGATTGTCAATGCTTAATATTATTGAGTAAATGGAACAACAGTTTCCACACTCCACATGTGTCGTTAAATCAGAACTCTAAATGTTTCTGCCCTGCACATCCAGAAGCTGTGTTGCACCAGTGCCCTGCAATAGACTCAGACTCAGCATTAAAATCTACATGAAGGCAGGAATTGACAGAAATACAGAACTGACCTATTTGCCCACTAAGCATGTCAGAAAGATTCATAAGCATACATACAAATTTTTGATGTCCTGCCGAGTCTTCATTACTTTTGAGACACCTCCCTTGCCGTGAAAATTTTAGTTCACAAATATGGGTTTTCATTTCCTCAGTGAGATTTTGAAAAGTTATCTCTCTCGGTCTCATCTTCCTCTTGCCCTCTCATTCACCAGTTGCACATGATTTTGTAAGCAACCTTTCTGATTTATTCCTGGTTGAATTGTGTTTCTGAGGATTCATCACTCTATTTGAAAAACCATGCTGTGTCTTGGGTTCCTTAACCACAATGGTTACCTGCAGAGGGAGAACTTAGAAGCATTAAGTAATCACTCAAAAGTTCATGAAAGGCCTTTGGTCACACAGAGACCTCCTTTACCAGTGAACTGGGTCCATATGTCTTTTCAGTCTATCTAAAATTTGAGACCACAAGTGGCTTTTGAACTTCTAAAATAGATTCAAGATTTACACCCAAGGTTATTTTCATTAATTCTATTCAACAAAACCAAACTTTTTACCACATTATGTAAAAGTCTAGACTATTAATACAGTTAAAAAGAAAAATTAGTCATTACAAGCTTAATGTAAAAACTCCTTTAGATGTTTTGTTTGTTAGTTACCAGCTGGAAGACTTGTCGACTTGAGTGCAAATTTTTAGGATTTTGATTTTTGTGTTTAGTAATTATCAAATTTGATAATTGAAACCTTGTTCGCTGGCAGTCATTTTTGTGTAAGTGGTACTAGTAAGTATGGCACACACTGGTATACAGAAAATTCAGTTGCTAATGCTTTATTTTAAAGCAGTACTTATTGCTCAAGATTTGAAGAGGAGCAATGAAATAATTTCAACTCCTTTTTGAATCTGGGTAGAAATAAAATATTTATGAACTTGCTGGGATCCTTTTTTTCTTTAAGCAATTCTTTGTTTATCACAGAGTAACAGAATTGAAACTGGTTCTTAGTTGTCCATGAGGAAGTGGTGGAGAGCTGCTGCTTCGAACCACTGCAGTCCACCTGCTGTGCGTTGACCCACAATACCATTAGGGAGGGAAATCCAGGATATTGAACAAGTGCTAGTGAAGGAATGGTGACCTATTTCCAAATGTCTTAGAGGGGAACTTGAAAGTGGTGGTGTTCCCACGTCTCTCCTTTCCTTGTCCTTCTAGATGGAAGTGGTTTGGAAGGTGCTGTCTGAGGATCTTTGAATTTCTGCAGTGCATCTTGTAGGGAGTACACACTGGTGAAGGGAGTGGATGCTTGTGATGCTTGTAATTAAGTGGACTGCTTTGTCCTGGATGGTGTGAAGCTTCTTGAGTGTTGTTGGAGCTGCACTCATCCAGGCACGTGGAGAGTATTCCAGCACACTCCTGACTTGTGCCTTGGTGGACAGTCTCTGGCGAGTCAGGTGGTGAGTTACTGACAGCTGTATTCCTTGTGTCTGACCTGCTGATGTTACCACACATTTATGTGGCAAGTCCAGTTGAGTTCCTGGTCACTGGTAGTCCTGAGGATGTTGATAGTGGGGGATTCAGTGATGGTAGCAGCACTGAATATCATGGAGCGGTGGTTAAATTTGTCTCTTATTGGAGATAGTCATTGGCTGGTGTAGGAGCATTTTCCCTGATAGGGAATAAAGACTTTGGAGGCAGGCAGGATTCAGGCAAGTGGAAGTTTATTCATACAGAATCTTGGCCAAAGGATCCTCCCCGAAGCCAGGCTTGGAAGGGAGATCCATGACGTCCTCTGAATTTACAATAAAAAGCCTTTTTTTTTAACACTTTCTGTGAACAACCACATACAACATGATCACTATATGTTCCTCCCTCTTACTTGGTATACCCAATCCTGTGAGACACCAAGTCAATAATAGACACCCATTTGACCAGTCTGTTCCCTATGACCTCGTGTTGTTTATCAACCATTATAATCTATAGTCCTTAGGATCTTTCTATGCACCCTATTCATTCGCATTCCAAAGTTGTTACAGTCCTTCAGGCGCCGCGGGCTGGCTTTATCTGTAGAGACAGTTTGAATTCTGTTATTTATTGTATTTCATATGCTGTCTTTATCAAAGTTAGTTATTCCTCTTACATTTCCCACTGTCTTAATTATGTGTGTGAAAAATACAAAAGACATTTAGTTTTAACTAGATGTTACAAGATTTGTAATATTGATTTCAGTTATGAAGTTAGTTAAGGTTAGATATAGCTATTTTTACTTTGTGATTAATGACTGAACAATCTTTTTTGTCCAGGACTAATGAGGGTACTTCCTAAAGCTAATAAACTTTTACACATGGGCATAAATGTTTTGGTAATATCTATCTATATTTATGTTGGAGAATCTCTAACTAAAAACTATTGCTTAATGTTGCGGAGTAATTAAGAAATAAGTGTTTACTATGAAATACCTGCCTGTTGTTCTGGTAGCTATTTAGGGAGTTTAGTATGCTAATCTTGCACCTGGTGTTTATTCGTTTAGTGGCATAATAACTTTTTCTTTAGCGAGCTGAGAATATTCATTTTTGTCTCCGAGGCATGTTCTTATTGTAACTGTCTAGGATATTTGTTGCTCAAGGCCCCCCTTTGCTGGCTTTGGAGTAGTTTTGTTCAAAGATATCATTGTTTTCTTTACTTCAAGGCTGGGACAGACTGTGAGTCTCTTTTCGGCCAAGTTGGTTTTAATGTTGTGCCAGGTTATCCTTTTTATCAGCCATTTTGTTATAAGCAGGTATGAATCATGCCTACAGCTGGTATTTGTGTGGTCTAATTGTTACTTTCCCCTTGTCATAGAGATGTACAGCACGGAAACAGACCCTTCGGTCCAACTCATCCATGCTGACCAGATATCCTAAATTAATTTAGTTCCATTTGCCTGCATTTGATTCATAGCCCTCTAAACCTTTCCTATTCATGTACCACCACCCCCTCCCCCCACACACCCCAGGTGCCTTTTAAATGTTGTAATTGTACCAGCCTTCTCCACTTCCTCTGGCAGCTCATTCCGTATACGCACCACTCTCTGCATGAACAAGTTGCCCCATAAATCCCTTTTAAGTCTTTCCCCTCTCACCCAAAACCTATGCCCTCTAGTTCTGGACTCCTCCATCCCAGGAAAAAGACCTTATCTATTTATCCTATCCATGCCCCTTATGATTTTATAAACCTCTAAGATCATCCCTCAGCCTCCAACACTCGAGGGAAAACAGCCCCAGCCCATTCAGCCTCTCAAACCCTCCAATCCTTGTAAGTCTTATCTGACCCCTTCCAAGTTTCACAACATCCTTTCTATAGCAGGGAGACCAGAATTGTGCGCACTATTCCAAAAGTGGCCTAACCAATGTCCTGTACAACCACAAATGACCTCCCAGTTCCTATACTCCATGTTCTGACCAATAAAGAAAAGCATACTAAACACCTCCTTCACTATCCTGTCTATCTGAGAATCCAGTTTCGAGGAACAATGAATCTGCACTTCAAGATGTTTGTTCAGCAACATTCCCCAGGACCTTACCATTAAGTGTATAAGTCCTGTTCTGATTTGCCTTTCCAAAATGCAGCATTTCACATTGACCTAAATTCAACTCCATCTGCCACCCATCGACCCATTGGCTCATCTGATCAAGATCCCATTGTACGCTGAGGTAACCTTTGCTGTCTAGTACACCTCCAATTTTGGTATCATCTGCAAACTTATTAATTGTACCTTCTGTGTTCACATCCAAATCACTTATAGAAATGAAGAAAAGCACTGGACCCAGCACCGATCCTTATGGCACACCACTGGTCACAGGCCTCCGGTCTGAAAAGCAATCTTCCTCCACCATCTGCTGTCTTCTACCTTCAAGCCAGATCTGTATTAAAATGGCTAGTTCTCCCTGTATTCCATGTTATCTAACATTGCTAATCAGTCTATAATGAAGAAATTTGTTGAATGCTTTACTGAAGTCTGTACAGATCAGGTCTACTGCTCTGCCTTATCAATCCTCTTTGTTACTTCTTCAAAAAACTCAATCAAGTTAGTGAGACATGATTTCCCACACAAAGCCATGTTGACTATCCCTAATGCATCCTTGCCTATGTAGATACATGTAAATCCTGTCCCTCAGGATTCCCTCTGACAAGTGGCCCATCACTAATGTCAGGCTAACTGGTCTACAGTTCCCTGGCTTGTCCTTACCACTTTCCTTAAACAGTGGCACCACATTAGCCAACCTCCAGTCTTCCAGCACCTCACCTGTGACTATCAATTATCTAAATATCTCAACACTGGGCCCAGCAATCACTTCCCTGGCTTCCCACAAGAGTTCTAGTGTATACCTGATCAGGTCCTGGGGATTTATCCACCTTTATGCATTTTAAGACAGCCAGCACTACCACTACTGTAATATGGACAATTTTTCAAGATGTCACCATTTATTTTCCTACTTCTGTATCTTCCATGTCCTCCTCAGTAAACACTGATGCAAAATACTCATTTTGTATCTTTCCCATCTCCTGTGGTTCCATACATCGGCTGTCTTGATCTTTGAGGGGTCCTGTTTTCTTCCGTGTTAGTCTTTTTTTCTTTAATGTATTTATAAAATCTCTTTGGATTCTCCTTAGCCCTATTTACCAAAACTATCTCATGTCCCCTTTTTGCCCTCCTGATTTCTCTCTCAAGTATACTCCTACTGTCTTTATACTTGTAATGTCACACTTCATGAACAGTGGACTTGCAATCACCTCATCTCTGGAATTCACCTCTTTTGTTCATGTTTGAACCTAAGGCTGCAATTAGATCAGATGCTGAGTGGCCCTGGAAGACCCAAACTGGACATCAGGAGCTGTAGGTGCTGCTTGATAGCCCCGTTGATGAGACCTTACATCACTTTACTGATGATAGAGATTGGACTGATTGGGATGGTAATTGGCTAGGTTGGATTTTGTGTATGGGAATAATTGGCTAGGTTGGATTTTGTGTATGGGACCTATCTGGGCATTTTTTCATATAATTGGGTAGATGCCATTCTTATAACTATACTGGAACAGCTTGGTCAAGGGAGTGGCAAGTTCTGGAGCACATGTCTTTAGTACAGTTGCCGGAATGTTGTCAGGACCCAAAGTCTTTGCAGTATTCAGTGCCTCCAACCATTTCTTGATATCATGTGGAGTGAGTCTAATTGACTGTATACAGGTAATGGTGATTCTGGGGATCACTGGAGGAGACTGAGATGAATTATTCACTTGGCGCTTCTGGCTGAAGACTATTGCGAGTGCTTCAGTCTTATCATTTGCACTGTCTTTTGACAGTCTTCTGTCTTGAGGAATGAAATATTTGAAGAACCACCTCCTGTAGTTGTTTAATTGTTCACCTCCATTCATGATTCATGGCGAGATTGCAGAACATAGATCTGATCGATTGGTTGTGGGATTAATTTGCTCCATCTGTCACTTCCTGTTATGCTGGTTGGCACTCAAGTAGACCTATTTAATGGCTTCACCAGGTTGTCATCTCATTTTTAGGAATGCTGATCCCTGAATCATACTTGCTTCATTTGCACATCACTTTAATTCTCTGCTGTCATTTCTTTTCCTTTTACTGCAGCAACAACTTATACCTATCTCCTTTGTCCAGCCTATTCGCGATTTTGAAAACCTGTATCAAATCATTGCTCAGAATTCTCTCCAAGGAAAACAGTCATAAATTCAATCTATCCTCATTCGTAGTTTCTCATTCCTTGAGCTGATCTTGTAAATTGCTTCTGGATTCACTCTCGTGCATTCACATCTTTCCTATAATGTGGCAGCCACAACTGTATGCAGTAGTGTGCCCAGGTCTAACAAGTGTCTTGTACAACACCCCCTCCTTACTCTTGTATTCTAAGCCCCTTTAAACAAGTGAAGGGTACTGTACACTTTAATTGCTATTTCCGTTTGTCTTGCTGCCTTCAATGATCTGTGCACATAGACCAGGGTCCCTCTGATGTGTATGCCTCTTTGAAAGACAATATAAAATATAGTTGGTTATGTTATAACACGTTTCTTCGATGCTTTAATGAATTGGCTTTAATGCGATTTGAAGAATTTAGACCGGTTATTTGTAGAACGTGAGCTTTCCTTACCTGTATTGGCTATAACATGATTCCGGCCCCATTGCTTTAAATGGCACAGCTGTTGCATGATTTTCTTATGACATGAGATTGCACAAGAATGAAACTATCACGTTATATCCAAACCACCTGTAGCACGTACAATTCTATGTTCTTCTGACCGAAGTGCATCACTTTGCACTTTAGTGCACTGACTTCATCTGCCACGGTCCGTACACTTCCAACTTGTCAACATTTTGTAGTTCAGCATTGTCCTTCTCACGATTTACCCTTCTTCCGTGGTTTGTGTTATCCACAAACGTGGCAATTGTTTCCTCCATACCAAGGTCCAGATCATTACTATACATCAGGGAAAGCAAGGTTCCCAGTAGTAATTCCTGGGGACCTCCACTGGAAACCTGCTTCTGTTCTGAAAAATATCCATTGGCTATTTTGTTGTTTCCTGTCATGCAATTTTGTATCCATATTGCCCTGTCCTTTTTATATCAATACCTATAACTTCTCTCAAATCTATGTGGCACTGTATCAAATGCCTACTGGAAGTTGAAATTTTTGTTAAAGCTGATCAAAATCTCATTTTCAAAGGGACTCGGCTGAAATGAGGAATCTTTGTAAATATACAGAGATAACATTTGCTCTGGGAGGATGACCAAAGCACACTACTGGTCCAAATTATTTTTTTAACATCAGGGGTGGCATGGTGGCTCAGTGGTTAGCACTGCTGCCTCACAGCGCCAGGGACCTGGGTTCAATTCCCGCCTCAGGCAACTGTCTGTGTGAAGTTTGCACATTCTCCCAGTGTCTGCATGGGTTCCTCTGGGTGCTCCAGTTTCCTCCCACAGTCCAAAGATGTGCAGGTTAAGTGAATTGACCATGCTGAATTGCCCGTAGTGTTAGGTGGATTAGTCAGGGGTAAATATAGGGGGTTGGGTTTCTCTTTGGAGGGTCGGTGTGGACTTGTTGGGCCGAAGGGCCTGTTTCCACACTGTGGGTAATTAAATCTAAAAAAAATTAGACTATTACAGATGTTCCACGTAGCTTTGACTTTTTGGTTTTTAAAATAGCGAAGAAATCTAGCTGATGTTATGTATAATCTACTTGAATGATTTACTTAAAATAAAAAAACTCTGATCTGGTAACTTAACTTCCTTGAGATCTCCTGATTAAGAAGGAAGACAGGTGAAGTTGCATTTACTTTTGCAAGCGTGCTTGAGCAGATATTTTGGTTAATGTTCATAACACCATCAAACCAACAAGAAAACCTACTGGCAACACCTTCTCTTCCCCAGCTGATGAGTCCGTGCTGTTCCGTAATGGATATCATATGGAAAAGCACAGAATTGTAAGGGTGCAATTATGTTCTGCATGGCAGATGTCCTGTGGCAGAGCAATATTATTGGCTAAGCCAGTGGCAAGTAATGAGAACTATCAAGGGGGTGGTATATACTTGACTTCATTCTTACCAATCAGCGGAAAGTACTGCACTATTGGTCTATGGAAATGGAAGGGCTTCTATGTGACTGCTTAAAGTTAGTGGACTGGTCGATATTCAAGAACTGAGCAGCCAACCTACATGAATATGCCACTATCGTCACAGACTTCATTAGTAAGTGTGTAGATGATTGCGTGCCAAAAATGTTATCTGAACTTTCTCCAACCAAAAACCTTGGATGAGCCAGCAGATCCACTTCCTCATGAAGTGCAGGTATGAGGGGTTCAAGTTGGTCAATCCTGACCTATACAGAAATCCTAGGTACAACCTTCGCACAGCCATCAGGGATGCCAAGAGGCAATACCAAACTATGCTTGAGACTCCGACTAACCAGACACCCATTGTTTATGGCAGGGCTTACACAACATAACAGGCTATTCGACTTTGCTTAGAATTTGAATAGAATTGTGAGCAACAGTACATCTTCACTCAATGAGCTCAGTGCATTTTACACTCAATTTGAACAGGAGGACTGAAACTATATCACCTGTACTGTTAGTCATCTTAAGGGTGACCCCACAAAGCGACCGGTCTGGATGAAGTGCTGGTCATGCACTCAGATCCTGCACAGGCCAGCTGGCGGGTGTATTTGCAAACATCTTCAACTTCTCGTTGCTATGCCCTGAAGTCCCAATCTGCTTCAAGAAGACCACCCAATAGCAAAGAAAATGATGCAGTGTTGTTTGATGACTACCGTCCGCTGGTTGTGACATTCATAATTACGAAGTGCTTTGAGAGGATGGTTATGGCTCACATCAACTCCAGACTCCCAGATTGCCTCGATCCCTTGCAATTCGCCAGTGCAAGAGATCCACAGCAGACGCCATCTCCCTGGGCGTACGCTCATCCGTGGAACATCTGTACAATAAGGATATGTTCGTCAGGCTCTTACTTATTGCCTATAGCTCCGCTTTCAATACTATAATTCAAAACAAACTCCTCTCCAAACTCCAGGACCGAGGTGTCTGCTCCTCTCTCTCTGACTGGATTCTCAACTGGGTGACCAGCAGACTGTAGTCATAAGGATAGGTGACAATACTTCCGCTGAGATAATCCTCAACACCAGTATGCTGCAGAGCTGCAGACTCAGCCCCCTACAATTTCCTTATGCACACATGACTGTGTGGCCAAATTCATCACCAACGTCATTTGCAAGTTTGCTGACAAAACTGCTGTTGTCAGTCAGATCACAAACCACTTTGAGAAGGAGTACCTGAAGGCAACAGTGTGCTTAATGGCATGGTGCAAGGATGAAAATCTCTCCATCAACATCAGCAATGCAAAGGAGTTGGTCATTGCCCTCCACGCTGCATCCTGAGGTCACCGATGACTGAGTCCTGACTGCATCAATGGTGTTCAGGTGGAGACGGTGAAGAGCGTCAAGTTCCTGGGAGTGATGATCAGCAATCTTATCCTGGTACACCCATGTTGACACTACGGTCAAGACAACACAGCAATGCTTCTACTTTGTCAAGAGGCTAAGGAAATTCAGCATGTTCATAAAGACTCTTAAAAAGATTTTAGGATGCTTTAATGTGTCTATATCTGGATGCATCACAGCGTAGTATGGCAAATGCTCTTTCAAAGACCAAAAGTAACTACAGAGTTATGAACATGACCCAGTCCATCATGCAAACCAGCATTCCATTCATTGACTTAGTCTATACTTCTGCATTGGGAAAGCAACCAAAGACGCCCCCCTCACCCTGATTAGACACTTTTCCACCCACTTCAATTGGGCAGAAGATATAAGTTTGTATGCAGTTATGAACAGATTCAGGAGCAGCTTCTTCCCTGCTGTTGTTAGACTTTTGAATGGGCCCTTTTTAATGTTAATGTTGATCTCTCTTTACACCTTCTCAGCAGCTGTAACATTTTATCCTGCAGTCTTCTATTACTCTGCCTGTATAGCACATAAGGCAACACTTTTCACTGTACCTCAGTACACATGACAGTAATCAAAATTAACCACAGATGCATCCTACTTTCCTCACTGAATCAGTCAGGGTGACCTTCAGTCCCTCATGGAAGCTAAGTCCTAGCATCACAATGTGGGCCCGAGGCTTCTGTGCTAAATAGATTAAATTTTGGAACAAATCTGGGAACCCAAAATAGAATATCTGTGGGGCACTGTAGGCCATCTACAGCAGAACTTATTCAACCATACCTTTCTCTCTATATAATTACCGTTAAGCCAAGAAAGCAACTCTGATTCGATGAGTAGGAGAGTATACCAGGAGCAGTACCTGGTTTGCCAATAAAGAAGTGCTAACTGGTGAGGCTACAGCAGAACTACATGCATGGTGAACAGTGGATGCAGCAGAATGATTCCCATGATCAACTATCAAATCCAGGTGTAAGTGACAATGAGGGGTTGAGCCAAAAGAGCTGAAACATTTGGAATCCTTTTCAGCTTGAAACGCCAAGTGGGTTGGTCTATCTTAACCTGGATCCCCAGTATTGCACATGTCTGATATCAGCCAGTTTTGATTCCTTCCATGTGTTGCCACGAAAATGGCTGAAGGAACGTGTTACAGAAAAATAAAAACAAAGATACTGTGTTGTTGGAAAACTGAATTAAGAGGAGTGGAATTCAATTTGAAACATTATCCCTGTCCGTAAATGCTGCCAGACCTGCTGAGTTCCTCGAGCACTTTTAATTTGTTACAGAAAAGGTTGTGGGACATGACAGCATCTTGTTTTTGTTTGGACTGAGAACTATTTTAGCTGTGCCCTTAATCAAGCTGTTCCAGTGCAACTACAATATTGGAGGTCAAATATGGCAAAAGAGCCAGAGATGTACAATAGTAATGACATCAGGTCTGTAATGACATTAGAGCTTGATGTAGCTTTTATTTTCATGACACAAGTGAGAGAAACTGCACGTAGTTGAAAAAATGTACAGCGCATGTAGAAGCTATAGTTCCACAGGTAACAACACCCATCCAGTTCCTCATCACGGGGGCATTCATCATGAGAGATTTTCAATAATGTTCAGTCTTTCTCACTTGCATTATTCAATAAAAGCTACCTCCGTTCTAGAACATAGAACAATACAGCGCAGTACAGGCCCTTCGGCCCACAATGTTGTGCCGAACATTTGACCTATCTTAAGCACCTATCCGTGTACCTATCCAATTGCCCCTTAAAGGTCACCAATGATGCTGACTCTGCCACTCCCATAGGCAGCGCATTCCATGCCCCACCACTCTCTGGGTAAAGAACCTACCCCTGACATCCCCTCTATACCTTCCACCCTTCACCTTAAATTTATGTCCCCTTGTAACACTCTGTTGTACCCGGGGAAAAAGTCTCTAACTGTCTACTCTATCTATTCCCCTGATCATCTTATAAACCTCTATCAAGTCACCCCTCATCCTTCGCCGTTCCAATGAGAAAAGGCCTAGCACTCTCAACCTATCCTCGTACGACCTATTCTCCATTCCAGGCAACATCCTGGTAAATCTCCTCTGCACCCTCTCCAAAGCTTCCACACCTTTCCTAAAGTGAGGCGACCAGAAATGCACACAGTACTCCAAATGTGGCCCAACCAAAGTCCTGTACAGTTGCAACATCACTTCACCACTCTTGAATTCAATCCCTCTGCTAATGAACGATAATACTCCATAGGCCTTCTTACAAACTCTATCCACCTGAGTGGCAACCTTCAAAGATCTATGTACATAGACCCCAAGATCCCTCTATTCCTCCA
>NC_057726.1:58606397-58652998 GCF_004010195.1 Chiloscyllium plagiosum
CATAAGCCTACCATGGGGAACCTTCTCAAATGCCTTACTAAAATCCATGTACACTACATCCACTGCTCTACCCTCATCCACATTCTTGGTCACCTCCTCAAAGAATTCATTAAGACTTGTAAGGCAAGACCTACCCTTCACAAATCCATGCTGGCTGTCCCTAATCAAGCAGTGTCTTTCCAGATACTCATAAATCCTATCCCTCAGTACCCTTTCCATTACTTTGCCTACCACTGAAGTAAGACTAACTGGCCTGTAATTCCCAGGGTTATCTCTATTCCCTTTTTTGAACAGAGGCACAACATTCGCCACTCTCCAGTCCCCTAGTACCACCCCCGTTGACGGTGAAGGCGAAAAGATCATTGCTAACGGCTCTACAATTTCCTCTCTTGCTTCCCACATAATCCTAGGATATATCCCATCAGGCCCAGGGGACTTGTCTATCCTCAAATATTTCAAAATGCCCAACACATCTTCCTTCCTAACAAGTTCTGCTTATTCACATTCCTGATCTCATTGCTGTCGTACATTTGTTATGCCATATAATGATAGCAATAAAGGTCCCTTGAAATACACTCATTGCTATAAAATGTAATCTCGTTAATAATTAAGCAATCTAGTATGTTTTAGTGTGTTCCAAAGTTTTACAGCCAACAGATTGTAATTGAAAGTGAACTTACTTGGTAAATGTGGCAGACTCTTTGTACAGAGCAGTCTCACAAGTAGCAAGGATGAATGGTATCTAGCATGCTGAGGACTTACTGTTAATTTTGAATAATGTTGCAAACTCTTTTGTTCACTTTTGTACAACCTTTTGGTTAAGTAATTGAACTGCATGTTTTGCTTCCTGTTCCCAATCTTTCCAATAGAATTATTTCTTCCTGAAGTATTTTTGAGGCGCTTGTTTTAGGTTTGGTTGATTACTTCTACTTCACTGCCTTTTGCAATTCAATTTTTTACTCTTTACCCTTTCAGTCTTCACCTTTTCTCTGTATTCATTTTTAAAAATAACACCCAATTATCTTATGTACGTTTCTTTTAGGAAAATTGAATTTTACTCAACTTGCCTTCATTTAGAGGTCCTGGTGAGTCTGACTACTTATAGTGAAACTATAGTCATGTCCGTGTTCTGCAAGACATGAGTTGTTTTACCCGTCCTCTCAACTTCTAATTTAGCTCAGATCTGCCAGGCTTTCCTATTGTACAGTAGCCAATTTGTCCAGTACTGGCCGCTGATAAAGCAGATCCCAGGGTAAGAATTTCCCTTCCTTATCAAAAAGAAATCTGGGGTGGCAGCTAGAAAATGCAATAAAACAAAATGACCAGAAATCCTATGTTGTAGACAGATTTCTGGGATTAGATATTACTCCACCTAAGGGCTGAAAAAAGAAATCTGCCGCAGACATAGTCTATTTAGCTTTTTATACATTCTGCTAAGGTGCCTATGGTGAAGAATAAAGGTTGCTTGAATCAAGTTACCAGGCTGTCCCAAGATTTAGAGGTTCCACGTGTAATGGATGGATTTAGTTCACTTTTTCTTGCTGTCCTTAGACTTGGAAGAATTTCAGCATTAGTTCTAGTATATCTGTCATGTTTTAGATGATTTAAAGCAAGCTCAGTAAAAGTACACTTTCCTCCTCCTTCCTTGAACTTCCTGATGACTCTGAGTCAGGAGCAGGTGGGGACAGTGTAGGATGCAGTGAAGATTGCTGTGGTCTGTTAGTACATGAATGGTCAGATTCATGTGACTGAGCAAGAGCGATGAGTCAGAGCTTAGTTTCTACATAGGAATGTAGATCTCTGAAAGACTCTTTTGGGGATTTATGATTTGGGGGAGGGCAGACTAGTTGTCTGTGGTCTCTGCCATTTCCTGTTGGTGTGGATTTGCTGGACGTTGCTGTGACTGCACTGATTCATGGTCTCCAATTACAGAAGCTGTGGGAGGGCATGGTTACTACTGCTACCTTCCTACCAAAACCAGAAACGCACTTCATGAAGATAAAAGCAAGATTCTGAGTCGTAAGAAGAGAGAGAAGGTTTAACATGTGGTCAAGCAGGAGTCCAAGGTTGACCAGTTGCTGTGGATCAAGGAACAGCATCTGGCAAATGTTATGACATATAGCTGAGGGAGCAAAATCCTATGTTGTATAACTAAGCATTCTGAGAGAGCTTCATCCTAAGGAGCAGGCATATATGTGCTTGCATGACTGAAATTAAATTCTTCCATAGAAGCAAAAGCACTGGTAATAAAAATGTTTTAACTTGGGAGTGGCCTCAAGTCTTGAGAGGTGCTATAGAAATGCATGTCTTTAATTTCAAAACTAAATATTAGAATTGACCATATTAATTTCCTTGCTGCAAATGACTTGCATTGCATTTGATATGTAAAAGTGAATTGTTTAGTACAGAAGAGATTTACTGCACTCTAGTGCTTGAACCTCTTTTGTTTTTGCCAACTTGCGGTCAACAAAGAACTTGCAATTTTTCAAGCATCTAACAATTTAACCATCTGAAATAATCAGGTACTTTTTTTTCTTCAGTTTTATTTGGGGAAAGGACAGAAGTTTTAATAACCGGTTTGAGGAAGAATAAGTTCATATAAAATCAGAAACCCATTCTTACTCCCCCCACTTCCAATTTTAACCTTTGGAAGCTCATCAGGATGAGGGGAATAGATGAGCCCTTGATATACCTAAAAGTTTGACATTTTATTTTTATAAATGAAAAGTTTTATTTTCATTTTGCTGTTGGCTGGTTTTATTGGACTCCAGAAACTTGAAGGGAGGCAGGTATGACTCTTTCAAGTAGTGTGCTTCTTGATCATTATTTGCATAGTCCTTCCTCCCTGTTTTCTCACCCCACCATCACCCTCTCCTTGCCACTTCCTCCCCTCCAATCTCGCCCATGAGCGTGTGCGTGCGCACACTGCTTCTCTCTTCCAGAAGAAAGATGGTTAGTTCCTAATTTTGACTTGCAATTAAGTGCCACTGCTTAAAATTTAGAAAGACCTCAGTTTTCCACGCCCTGTAATCTCTATTGTAAATGTCAAGACCATCCTTTGTACTAAGTGTCCTCTATATTGGGTGCATTGGAAATAATGAGAAATTAAAGGGAAAGTCAAAGCTCTAAAAGATTCTCTTTGGGGGATGGTGCAAAAAGACATCACTTCTGGAGGAAGTGTGAGGTTTAACGGTTTGTGTCAGACGATTCTCCTCAAGCGAGACTGATTTCTTTTAAAATAAGATTGGACTGTTGTAGTGGAGGCGTGATGTTAGAGAAAGATTGGGATAAATGGATAATTTAAGCAATATTTGTGTATAGACATTAAGGTAGTGTATGGAAAGAAAAATTTAGCAACTGATGGCTGTGCAGGCAGCTTGAAGGTGACCACAGTATACAGGAAGTCATGAGGACAAAAGTCCAGGTCAGCTGACGTGTAGTTTGCATCCAGTAAAATGTAACTCTTTCCTTGAAGGGGATTTTCTTTCACATAATTTTGTGACAAAGTTTCTGTATAGAAATGAGACTCTTGCCCTGACATTTTTTTCCAACTAATTAAGTAGAGAAATTTTGTTAGAGGAGAAACTGATAAGAAACTTGGAGTGTTAAACTGCAGATGAGTTTCCTGAGACATACAACCAGTTGTGTGCTATATTTATTTTGTTCCCTATGCGCTCCAGAAAACAAAATCCATATACTGATGTTCTGATTAGAGATTTTTTTGTTGTCCATGTTAATTGTTTATGCACATAACTAGAATTGTCTAAAATAACTACATTGTTCATAAATCCTTCTACTGGAGGCTAGCATGTTGTTAAAACTGGTATATTGAGAGGTGTTGTCTGGTATTCTTGATTCAAGTTCTTTCACATCCTTTTGTGATTTATGTTATCATTATTACCTGCAGTTTCATCATTGACAAAGTTGCTCTAAAGGAGCCAAGTCCTGGAACTTTAAGTATTTTCATAGGTCACATCCGCCTACATCTTATATCACAAGGTAAAATTGGAGCCTATGAAAGTATCTATAGTGTAGGAAAAATTCATGACTGGAGTGTGATTGTCGCATCAAAGATTTCATCAATTTTTTTTTCATTTTCAGTCTTAACATTGCATTGTGCTTTGGAGCCACATGGATTAAGGCAAACTATAACACTCCTGTGTTGCTTGCAGTTAATGTATAACTTGAAGAAAGATATTTCCAGCATTTTCTGTTTATTTCAGGAAAGGCTTATGTTGGGGAAGTGAAACCCTGATGTGTGGTCTCTTCTGTTGGCACTGTTGTGTTTAAATTTGAACAAGTTGCATTCCAAAAGCAATGTGAACTTGCTTTTAATAGCAACATTCCATGACCTGTGTCAGCAAATTGAAACAATTACCGTAAAGTGCAGTAAGTCAAGCTAGCAAAAAAGACAGCCCCATTTTTTTTAGGCTCCAAAAATAATGTTTTTGTATATATACTAAATGCATAGGTCTCTGTTTTCATGCCTGCCTCCCACCCAGGAAAGTTGTTCTCTGTGGCTTAGCCCTCTATCAAAAATATATTGACTAATTATCATATTGTTTTAAAGTCAGAAGTGACATGCCACCATGTTATAGTCCCAACAGGTTTATTTGAAATCACAAGTTTTCGGAGCACTGCTCCTTCGTTACGTCATTGGACTATAACCTGGTATTGTGTGACTTCTGACTTTGTCCACCCCAGTCCAACACTGGCACCTCCACAGTATTGCTGTTTGTGAAGCATGCTGTGGAAAATATTGGCATATTTTTTGCATTTTAACAATGGCTATGTTTCAGAGGTAGTTCATTGGCTCTGAAATTTACTGAGCTGTCCTGAGGTTGTGCAATATGCTACATAAATGCAAATCCTTCTTTCCAATTTTTAAACAAGAATGTGGTATGTGAAAATTTAGTGCCAGGGTAGGTACAGCTAAGCAAATTAACTGATGATGGAAGGCAGTGAGAGTTATTTATTCTTCCTTTAAGACTTCACCATATTGATTTAAATTGAAAAAAAATGAGTAACTAGGACCCTGAAATAATAAAAGAAATTTAATTAGGATGATTAACTGAGCCAAAAAATTACCTGAAAGAAATCCTAACTAAATCTATCTGATCAAATCTTTTTTAGAATGTGAACCATGATAACCTTTTTTCATTCCCATGTGCCTTGACTTGTATTACAAAAGAGAATAATTTTTGTGTCATAACAGCAAATGTGGGAATCTGTAGTCCGTGAGTCTCCCAGATGGATACCTCATGGGAAATAACAATGTCTTGAGTCACTCCAGCTCTGAATTACTAAAATGAAGCACAAGTTTAAAAAGACTCCAAAACATATGGCCTATCTGGACTATACTCCAGAGCAGAGTCACACCACACAGAGGAGATGAGTATTATTATGTGACTGTAGTCAGTATAGTGATGGATCGTTAGTTGAAGCAAGGAGGAAGGAGCCACAGAATCCAACCTTCTCAATTGGAATGATGCACCTATAAGTTGTGGAAATAAGGAAGATTTCTATGCAAGACATATGGGATTCAAACTACACAAGAGTGTTGTACAAATTCACTTTCGCATCCATGGAAAATCAGTGATAAGTGTGACCAATGGCAAAAATTCAGTCCTTTGTATGCGAGCTAGAGGTCAAGAAATTTTGATCGCAGGATTGCAGTATGCTTGGCAGAGAAATGAAATTTGACCTCAAAGTTTTTACTGAACCCTAAGCCTTCAGTAATTTTAATTTTACCCACTTTTTCAAATGATGCCCATGTAATTCTCTTTTGTAATTTTTTTCTACCACATGCTCCCTATTTTAATGTCGTCAACAAACTTCATGCATTTGCATCTCTTTAATTACAATGTTCAAATACTTAGGGAACCTACTTCAGCTTTTCGAGTAAGATATTTGTGCTTCCAAGAGAGAGAGTTGCCTTTATTCAGTCCAAAGAATGAAGAACATAATGTACGCTGGCAATTCAGTGCATGTACTGAGAGAGCTCAGCATTCCAGAAGAATACACTTTCATATAATATGTTGAACCAGTCCCTCATTTGCTTGGTTGAGTTGACCCCAGTAACCTCCTAGCAGTTTCAAGAAGACGTGCAGGAAGCCTGTAATTTTGCTTAAACCTATCCCTCAATAGATTAGCTAGTAATTTGCCTTGCAGCCATTGGCATTCATTTCACCAACTCCATCTCCAGAAGGAAATCTTAGAGAAACTAATACAGAAGGTAATGCCAGTACATGGTGTATGTAACAAAGGGGAGAGGAGCCGTGAAAGTCAATCTGTGATTCTCAAGAAAATCTGAGCATTTTATTTTTAATAAAATGTTTTTAACTCTGAAGATAGGACTTAAAACTGTTAAAGTGAAGACAGTTTACATAAACTTTCATTCTTAGAGATAAAATGGCTGAAAGGGTGATTGAACTGACGTATTTAAAATGATTTTAAAGTTGTTAGTTTTATTCAACTTTTTTCTCCTTTATTGTGGAATGAAGTTAAAACTTGGGTTATTCAGGGATAAAACCATGATTTTGAACAAATCACCAAATATCATCTTGACCTTCTGTGCTCTAAGAACAATCATAGTTCTTTGATCTCTATGCAAAATGAAGTCTCTCATACCTGCTTTTCTGCACCCTCTTTAAGCCTTGACATCCTCATTCAAGATGCTGCCTGGAATTGGGCACCTGAGATCTAACAAGTGTTTATGAAGATTTAGTATAACTACTCTTTCTTACTTGAATATTCTCTTTTGCTTTTAATAAAAGCAAAGACCGTGCTCTTAGCAGCCTTCTGATCTATCCTGCACTTTAAAGTTCATATATTGCTACAAGGTGTTTCCCATCTTGCACTCTTAACATTATGCTATTTTAGTTTTGCCTCTTCATTCTTCTCAAAATAATGTTTCATATTTGTGTTAAAGTGAAAATATATGCTGTGGTGCACAGTTGAGTTGAGATATGGTCATCACATGGGATACTACAATTATGACAATATCAGAATCCATGTTTAGGGCATAAAAGCCTTTTGTAATTCAACTTTGCAGACCATGCAAGTGCTCAAAAAAAGAGGTGATAGCAAAGAAAATCCTTCACCATAGAGAATAATTGAATTGAGGGTTGAAAGATCTGATGATGTTGGTGAGGCCACTTTCGAGTGCTTCATACAGTTCTGCTTTTGGAAGGATCTCATTAAATTAGAGAGGTTGTAGACTAGATTTGCAAGGATATTACCAGGATTGGAGGGTATGAGTTGCAAGGAGAGGCTGGATCGGCTGGGACATTTTTGACTGGAGCATAGGAGGTTGAGGGGTAACCTTTCATAGAAGTTTTACAATCAAGAGAGGCAGAGATAAGGTGAATACCATTCCAGAGACTTAATGGTTGGTTTAGTTCCTTTATCTGGCACCGTAGGTGGCCTCTTATTAAGCTAGCTAGCTAGCTAAATTACAGTTGCCCCATGGGTTGGGGGCAGTGGACCTCCTGGATATTAAAAGATATCAACTAAGTTCCCTTTTGTCTTTTGTTAGTGACTGGGCGTGTGAGGATCAGGCGTCAATATGGCTAGATATCGAGGCCTCTCAGACAAAATGTCCACTCATTAGCCTGTTCTTGAAGAAATGAAGACAGTTACAAAATATTGTCATAACCCGATAATTAATTATTAATGCTGTCAAAGTGTGGAGGGCAATGTGACAGAGCGAGGATAACATTTCTAAAATGTATTTTCTTAACCTGGCGTACCAACTACAGGGGTTTCAGCCAGGGATAATGGACCCCGGGTTTAAGCTTTGGACAGCTAGCGGAATCTCCTATTTGGGTGATTTATTTGAAGGTGAAATAATGTCCTTTGACCAAATAACCCTTAAATATAGTTTAGCCAGCAGAGACCTTTTTCGTTTTATTCAGGTCAGGGATTTTATTCAAAAAGGGACCATGCTTTTGACTAACTGCTACAGATCTGTCACAGAGAAGAGGGTGCTTCATGCTTATAGTTCCCTTTATCATATGTTAGGGGGTGATCTTTGAGAAGATGCTGAGCGGCTTTGAGAGGTCTGGGAGAGAGAGCCAGGGGTTGAAATCTCTATGGACACGTGGGTAACTACCAGTACTCACTGTCATTGCCTGTGGTCTTGCCGCAGGCTCTGTACGTATTGGAGTGCTGTGGCTGGAGTAATAGAGGGGTTCTTGGGGATTGAAGCTAACAGGGACCCTATCTCTCTCCTCCTGGGCCTTTTAGATGCTCATGGGAAAACCTTTTTAATATTCTCATTTTGGTGCGAGGAAAAATATTCTCATGGGTTGGGTCTCTGAAAACCACCTGGGACTGTCAGGTTGGCATAGGCCAATCATGGAGCATACTATTTTGGACTTTCTTATGAATATGGTACACTGAAAAATTGCATTTTTTAAAAATAAGATATGACTGCCTTTTTGGAACATCTGGATGTAGATTTATCTGCCATCTTAATTATGGCTTTTGTGTAGCCATGACAATCTGATTTCGTGAACTTGATGGTCTCAAAGGAGGAATTTCAAATTTATGTGTAATACTCTATGCTCTCGGAGGTTGGGAACTAATGTTTTGTTGTGCTGAGCTTTATTTATTTGTGTTTGTATTTGTTTGTTAATTTATCTGATTTGATCATCTTCCACATGAGTACAGTTGTGCTTTGTTAGTGTTGTTCTTTTGTGCTCTTTGTTTTATGAGAGAGTAGTGTTGTTTTTGTTGGTTTATTGTTGTAATTTTGTAATTTTTTAACAAATCTTTTTCTTTCAATAAAAATATATATTAAAAAAAAGTGAACACCAAAGGTTTTTTCCCCCCATAGACGGGGGGCATTCAAAACTAGAGAGCATAATTTTAAGGTGAGAGGAAATTTAAAAAGGAACCTGAGGGGTAACCATTTCACACAGGGTGGTTTGTATGTGGAATGAACTGCCAGAGGAAGTGGTAGATGCAGGTACACTTACAACAGTTTAAAGACATTTGGACAGTTACATGTCTAGGAAAAATTTAAACGGATATGGGCTAAATGCAGGCAAATAGGATTAGTTTAGTTTGAGAATATTAGTCAGTATGCATGAGTTGGACCAAAGCGGCTGTTTCCATGCTCTTTGACTCTACAGCTACAGAGTTATGGTGGACTTCAATTATTTTAATATGTACTGTCCTGGGATAATACTATAAAGGGAATTGAAGGAGAAAAGTTGCTTAAGTATGTAAAAGTGAACTTTTGATCATTTTTTCCAGCCCAATGAAAATGGAAACACTTGGATTTAGTTATGGGAAATGAACTGGGGCAGCGTTTGGTGACTTATCATAATGGAGGAGAAAGTGAGGACTGCAGATGCTGGAGGTCAGATCTGAAAATGTGTTGCTGGAAAAGCGCAGCAGGTCAGACAGCATCCAAGGAACAGGAGAATCAACGTTTCGGCAGGGCTTATGCCCGAAACGTCGATTCTCCTGTTCCTTGGATGCTGCCTGACCTGCTGCACTTTTCCAGCAATACATTTTCAGCTCTGACTTATCATAATATCAACTTTCGAATAATTCTGGAATAATGCCAGGTGTATTGGAGCTGCGTTTTTTGAAAAAAAATTACATTTGGATTGAAATTAAAGATTCCTGGAAATACAGTAAGTGAAGCATTGGAAACCTTCACAGGGAAGATGTTTTGGGTATAGAATAGACCACTTCTCTTTATATAATAGCAAAACAATGCAGATGCTGGGAACCTGAAATAAAAGCAGAAAATAAGAGAGAAACTAAGGCCTGGCAATGTCTGTGGAGAAAGAAAGAGTTAACTTCTGAAATCCAGAATGACTCCCCTTCTGAACTGAAAGCAGGTAGAAAACTGGTGGTTTTTAACACATTGGGTAAAGGTGGGAAGGGCAAGTGGAACAGAAGGGAAGGTTAGAGATCACAGGTGTCACAGAGCAAAAGAAAAAGGGCAATGATTATAGAGAAGAGAGGGCCAGAATAGTCTTTAATACAAGGCGTTAATGAAGAATACAGTTGGTTCTGATATAACACAACAGTAGTTCTGTTTTCGTTCCATCTCAAATTATAAGTCGTGTAATAGCTGGGCCATTTAAACCAATGGGACCGGAATCGGTAAGGAAAGTTTGCGTTCTACACAACAGTCTAAATTCTTCAATCATGTTAAAGCCAATTCACTTTGAAAAAATACATGTTTTGGTAGAACAGACTGTATAGGTCAACACCAGAAAGCAGATAATGGGTGGGAGAGAAGGCAGGGAAACAAAATGAAGGACTCAGTTCATGATCTGAAATTATGGAACTTTGAGTCTAGGAGTTGTTAATTGCCTCAACAGAAATTGGGGTGTGTTCCTCCAGCTGGAGTTGGATTTAATTGGAACATTGGCTCACATTTTCTAAGCTAGGACTGTTGCAATGAGACCAATCCACTTGAGGACAGGAAAGGCAGTTAAAGCTTAATGAGGTTAAAACAAGACTTGAAAAGAGGTTTTTGGTTATAAACTATGTTGTATACTAGAGACCAAGCTGAACATAGATGGTACAGAGAAGATCTAAAAAGAATAAGGGGTTAAAACATTTGATCTTCGTAAAGTACAGGATACTGCTAATGTAGTAAAAACATGGCTATAGTACTATTGGATAAGATACAGATAACATACATAGGTTGGTAGGACTCATAGTAGAAAGGTAATTCAGTCCATCTGGGATGTTTCTTAAACCATGCTGAGTTCCTCTTGCAGCCAGCATAAACTGAGTGGACTAAATAGACTTTCTGAACTGGAAGTAAAGGTGGAATCTACAGATACTCTTGACTGAAATATTCCAGTCCTAATTAGTTATGAGGAATCTCTCAATCCTGTGAAAGAAAAATTTCCCCTTATCTCTCTCCTAAAAAGGTGAACCCTAATTTTATAATAGTTCCCTGTAGTTTGGACTATACCAGAAGAGTAAATGTCATTTCTACATCTAGCCTGTCAAGATATTTGGCATCTGCTACACTACAAACACACTATCCCTCACCGCTCTAAAATGCAGTGGAAATGAGCCCAGCCTGTCCAATCTATTTTCAAAAGATATTCCACTTATTCCAGGTATCTACTAAGTCTCTTCTGAACTGCCTCCAATACATTACCTCCTTCCTTAAATAAGAAAACCGAAACTGCGCGTGGTATTAGAGGCACTTTTTAATTATTCATTTGACACAATAAGGGCATCACTGGTTAGGCCAACACTTAATGCCCACCCCTTATTGCCCAGGGGATTGTTGAGGGCCAGCTACATTGCTGTGAGTCTGCAGTCACATGTAAGCCACTCCAGATAGGAATGGCAGTTTCCTTTCCTAAAGGACATTAGTGAACCAGTTGGGTTTTTCTGACAATCAACAGTGGTTTCATAGTCATCATTAGACTCTTAATTCCAGTTTTTTTTAAACATTCAATTCAATTACCACCATCTGCCATGGTGGAATTTGAACCTGGATCCCCAGAACATTACCTGGGTCTCTGGATTAACAGTCCAGTGGTAATACCACTAGGACATCCCTTCCCCCAAATTGTGGTGGTCATTGCTGTGCTCTTGGCAATGTATAATATGAACACAACATCCCTGCTTTTGTGTTCAATTTCTTTTGTTTTGAACCATCTTAATCACTTGGTGTATTGCATGCTCTTTGTGACTTGTGCACTAGAACATTTGATTCCCCTGCACCTGTATCCTGAATTGTGTAGCTATTCTGATTTTAAATAACACTATTCTATTGTTCTTACTATCAAAATATGAACAACTTCACATCTTATCACGTTATACTATATCTGCCGGATTTTCTTGTATACTGTCTCAACTTATTTATATCAGCTTGCATCCTTGTAACAACATTTACACAGCATACTTTCCTTCCTATCTTGGTGTCATCAGCAAATTCGACCACCACATGTTCAATCTTCTCATTTATGGCCTGATATCAATAGTTGAGGACCCAGCATAGACCCCTGAAGGACTTTGTTTATCATATCATATTAATTAAAAATGACCCACTTGTGCCTACTGCAGATTTAGTCAGTCCCCTAACCACATTAGTATATTACTCTGTGAGCTTCTAGTTTGTACAATAACCTTTTGTAAGGCATTATCAAATGCCTTCTGGCAATCCAAAGTACAATTCATCAACGGGCTCACCTATATCTACACCACATTTACTCCTTCACCAATTTCCAGTAAATTGGTTAAAGATATTTTCCCATTCATAAAACCATCCAGATTATCTTGGGTTTTTCTAAGTGCTGTTCTATTTCCCTAAGACCGATATCAAGCTAGCTCTCCTTTAGATTTCTGTTCTGTCTTGCTCCTTCCTTGAATAGCAAGCTTATATTTGGTGCTTTCCAGTGCATTGGGACCTTTCTAGAATTTATTTAAATTAACACTGTTTAATTCATTAGCCATTTCTTTGAAGACCTTAAGTGTGCATGATACTTAAATTTTTCACACAATACACTTACTAGCAAATTGACAACAGCAATAATTAATTGTTTAAAAGATTGTAAAGCACCCAAAAAACAAATTTAATTGGAAAAGGTTGTTTGTCAGACTGAAGGAAGATATATAGTGATAGTCCCCAAGGATTGGGATAGGCCACTATTATTGTTATGTATATTAATAACCTGGATTTGGGTATACAGTATATAATTTCAGTTCTCAGGGAGACAGAATTTGGAAATGTAGTTATCAACGCGGTTGATTGCAACAGAGTTATGAACTCTGACAGAAGGGCATATAACGTACAAATAGCAGAATGTGATATGGTGTGCAGAAGCTTTTCTTGACTCTGTTCAAAGCTGGAATGATTTTTTTGTTTAGGGGAGGCAAAATCTTTAGATCACTCATGTAATATTCCGAAGCTTTGATAGTGGGAGCCATGGGTTTGTCATATAATTAGATCATCCAAAATCTTTTCCGATCTGTCTTTGTGAAACAGAGTTATGGCATCTTATTCAAGTAACTTCTGAAAGATTATTTTTATTTGAAAATTCACTTCAGGTGGTGAGCAATCAGGTATGAATCCATAAACTATTATACTGTCTTTTTTCCATTTGGTTGTAAAATGCCATAGATGCATTATTACACAAAATTTGAATAGCCTAAAATTTTACGGAACTTGATTAAATAATCCAAGTCTTAGGCAATCAACTGATCTACTGGCCTTTGTGGAAAGAGTGATGTGCTCATGTATAGTTTGAATGGTATACAATGTGCTGGAAACATAAGTGCTTTCCCCAGACTATGTAGCCACTATTCAATGTAGCTTTCGAAACAGACTTATCACTGTCATCTTCACCCTGATATTTAGAATATTATCTTCAAATGACTACTTTGCACCAGAATATTTGGTAGTTTCATGGATGGGAGAACATCAGTCTAACAACGATTTTATTGGACAGGAGAATGGATTATATTTGGTTTCCTGTCAACATGATGCCTTCTTGTGGCTGAATGAAGAATTTGACTAATACCAAGGGAATTGATAAATGAAATATTTTGATAATTGGAGTAATTTAATTTCACAATTTCATAGTTTCAGCATCCTTACTAGTTTGTGAAATATACTTGGAGTGAGCAATTGTCATCAGTTCTTTAAATTCAGTGCTGCAATTTGTATTCATACATAGGTTTGCCTGAAGGCTCCAATGATTCTAAATGGAGTTTGTGTGATCTGGAAAGGCTGGATTGACCTCCAGCGACTTGATGGTATGGGATGTCTAGAGTTTGATGAAGACCGTGCACAGGTAAGCAAAGAAATTGGGCCAATTGCAGTTTCGTTGACCGGCTAATATTCTGTGCTACACAATAGTATCAATTGGATTTTGCCTTTGGTTCCTGCTAATTGCTTCATTCCTCTTCAGTTAAGCCATTTTGAATAGTTTCATGAACACTGAATGTTCAGGCATTAAGTTCTTATAACACAAAAGTATTGTGAGTAGCTTGTCATTGTGCTAGCATGTTGTGAATGTCTAGTTTTGGAATCTGACTTTTAGACTTAGGAATTAACTTATTTTGGTTGGAATCAATGTTTTAACTGTAGACAAATGGCATCTGGTTTAGAAATTGGTAAATAGCTCATGGGAATGCACTTTAAATGAGCTTGCAGTTAATTACAGTTTAAAAACTAACCTATATTTCTATTAAGGTCAGAGGTATAAGTATAAATCTTGAACTTGAAATCTTGGTGTAAATGCACTACTTGGCTTGTAAAGGAGTCAGGACGTCTACACTTAGTTAAAACATGTATTAAAACTTGTTGAGATGCTGATTCAGGATAAAGTCTTAGAATGTTCTTGCTGACAGAAATAAGCAATTACGTGTGGATAATTGACAGTCAGTTGTAACTTTGTTTTGGTTTGTGCTGTATCTCACCAAATGGAGTCAGTGAATAGGTGGTGGTTGTTTTGGTCATCCTTGAGAAGATAGTACTAACTTCGTTCTCAGCAAAATCTTATAGGAGAAAGCAGTCAGCTGAGGGCAAGCAGGTTATCTGCTGACCATTGGAACAAGGAACTAAGAGATTCACAATCATGACAACTGTGAAGGAATGTGGAAGGGTATGTAGCCTGTTAAGATATGGGGACAGCAAGCCAAACCAAATCATCATCCTGGATTCATAACATGATAAAATTTAAAATTTATCATTTAATTATTATCATTTAATTATTTAACTATCATAAAATTTAAAACCTTCAAAATTGCTCAATTGTCCCTAACTGAACTTTAATAATAACATATCAGATACAAAGTTTACAACTTGGAACAGCAATTAACAAATTATTATTAATATAACTGTAGCAGAACATGGGCATGGCTAAGAAACAAGGCAGACTATTTAACATCAATGTCTAAGCCCAATCTTTTTTAACGAGAAACCCATTTTCACATAGACAGTTAGAGAAATTTGAAACACTTGTAATTTGCCGGTTCAACAAATATATGATTGGTACCCAGCCTTCAGAAATCCTAGGTTAATGGAGCTGTAAAAGACATGTCAGCGGAGTTCTTGCTTGAATCCCAAAGTTACTGATACACTCAAACAGATTCAGTAGCTTTCCAGAATTATTCATCCACTTCTTACAGAGGGCTGTTTTCTTCTTAGAACAACCAGCAAGTTGACCACTGCAGTGAAAATCGAACCGAGCAAAACATAGCAGCACTGTCCAGAAGCAACATAGTTGTACTTCAAAACCACAGTCAGAATGGCTCACTCTTTTTTTGCCCCCTCTTTTAGCAAGATTGTGTTTGGCTCGTCACTGATCCTTCCTTGATTGACCAGTTCAGAATCCAAAAGCAGTTGCCAAAACTGTAATTAGCTTTCAAGGCCAGTTTTCATAAATAAATGGGAGTTTATTTATGAAAATAAAATAATCAAAGTCTCAGTAAGCTTAAAAAGATAATGAAAGGACCCCAATAGAATCTTACCTTGGAGGATTGAGAGAACACTGTTGAAGTTAATTCCAGAGGGCTGTGATATACCTTTTGAATTCATTCTAGAAAGAATTAAAGCACCTTTGAGATTTTGTAAAATGAGCAATCATTTTTCAGTACAAGGAAATGATGGGATAGGGTTGAGAATAAAATGTAGAGCAGAATTCATAGCATTAGTTTTTATAGCGCTTGTTAGTTTGAAGCTTGCTTTTATTTTTCTTAAAGGCATTTGTTTTTGTTTAAAAATATGATATCATTGTGATAAATGTCAGTTAATTGCTGAGTGCTTTGTTTTTTTTTTCAAGCATTGTCACAACCCTATTAGGGGCAGTTAAATATCAAACTTTCCTAATGCCTCCACTGCATTGCAAAAGGACTTTTTAAAGTCATTCACCCATTTAGCATTGGCTTCATTTTTAGAAATGTTTAAGTCAAGTGTATCTAAGCTGCGGTTAATTTGAGATTTTGTTTTCTAATTCCACTGAGTTAACTAGCTCAACTGGACAACAAGTATTGAAGCCTTTGTATTAAAGAGAAGTATGAGAGTGAGTGCAGTTGAATCGCAGACTGATAGCATGTTTACCACTTTGTGCAGCACAAAATATAGTATACATCATTAATACAGTTTGTCTGTTAACTGATTTAAAGCTGACTTATTTAAATTGTGATGAATCAGAGTTGTTAAGTCCTCCTTCAGTGTTTGCACAACCTTTTTTGGGCTTTTTCTTTCCAGCCCCCTTGGATCTTGTATTATGAAAAATTCATGAGTCCCTTAAGTTTTGGAATTTGATGTCTATAACTTAACAGTTTTGTTATGGAATTACAGTATTGATAATGCTTTGATTCAAAGCTTACAGGAGGTAAATTGACTTTTTGCTTGATTTTTGTGCTGCTAATGTATGAGATCGACTAAGTATCAGTCAGATTACGTGGTGATTGCACAATATTCAACACCATTCGTGACAACTCTGACACTGAAGCAGTCAGTGTTCAAATGTAATAAGATCTGGACAATATCCAGACTTCGGCTGACAAGTGAGAAGTAACATTTGCGCCACACAGATGCTAGGCTATGATCATCACCAATAAAAGACCATCTAACCACCGCCCCATGATAATCAATGGTGTTACCTTCACTGAAACCCCACTATCAACATCCCGGGAGTTATCATTGATCAGAAACTTAACTGGACTCGCCGCATGAATGGAGTGGCTACAAGAACAGGTTAGAGGCTAGGAACACTGCAGCAAGTAACTCACTTCCTTACTGCCCAAAGACTGTCCACCATTTTCAAGGCACAAGTTGGAAGTGTGATGGAATATTCCCCACTTGTCTGGATGAGTGCAGCTCCAACAATACTCAAGAAGCTTGACACCAACCAGGACAAAGAAGCTTGCTTGATTGGCACTATATTTGCAAGTATCCACTCCCTCCACCACTGACTCTTAGTACACGCTGCTGCTACTATCAACAAAATGCACTGCAGAAATTCACCAAGAATCCTCTTGCTGCATCTTTCAAACACATGACCACTTTCGTCTAGATGGACAAGGAAAGCAGAGACATGGCAACACCACCACCTTCAAGTTCCCCTCCAAGTCACTCACCGTCCTGACTTGGAAATATATCGCCATTCCTTCATTGGTGCTGGGTCAAAATCCTGGAATTCCCTCCCTCCTGGCGTTGTGGATCAACCCACAGCAGGTAGACTGCAGTGGTTCAGCTCACCGCCTTCTCGAGGGTAACGAGGGACAGGCAATAAATGCTGGACAGACAGGGATGCCCACATCCCACAAAATGAATTTTAAAAAGAATGGAGGCTGTTGGGCTGAGTTGGCATCCCTTCCTACATATGAATTCATTAATAATTTGTGGAGCAACCCAGTGCCTTGGGCATAAAAGGGAATATCCTCATTAGAGCAACTGACTATAACGAAAGCAGTGCTGAAGAAACTCAACTGATTCGGCAGCATCTATAAGGAGAAAAGCAGAGTTAATGTTATGAGTTCAGTGACTCTTTGTCAGAACTAGACTCAAAGTTAACTCAATTTTTCTCTCTACAGATGCTGCCAGATATGCTGAGTTTCTCCAGCACTTTGCTTCTGTTTCAGATGTACAGCATTGGCAGTCCTTTGTTCTTATCTATCTGAGTTGTTAACGTCTAATTAACATTTTACAGAATTTCAGTTCAGTGATTTGATTAGTATCTTTACAGTGACATCTTTAGAGGAAACTATCCTGTTGCCCTATAATTATTCTATTTCTATCCCAATAGTTATTTCTGTTGATCAGTTCCCAGCTGGAATGGTTTAGCACTAAGACAGCACATGGTTGCAAAAGATATGAAAAATACATGCTTCCCCTCCTGTGTACTTTTACTGTAAATCTTATCACATCTTTGGAAGTTCAGGATGATTTACATCTGAAATGCTCTTCATCTAGCATGACCTGCATGCTGCAATTCATGCAATGTTTGAAGAGGCTCCCTGCTACTATACCTGGGTGGAGCTGTTTTGTGCAGACACCTTAAAGTTGGAAAATAGTCCATCATTTCCTACTACCTAGTTCCCTGTAAAATTGTACTGTTGGAATCAGTGGCACAAAGCACCTGACACTTCTAAAATTGTAACAATAACTAGAGGATGCTGACCAGTAAGTAATCTGTAAGTAGTTGATTCCTTGGAAAAAGTGCTCTTGAAGGATCCCTTCTGCTTCTGAAACCATGTTCAGCTGTGAAGGTTTGAACTCCGAATTGTCAAAGCTGGTAACTGCACACGACTGTCACCTGCACTAATATGAATGCTTGCATGATTCTCCAATTCAGGCATCTACTTGAAGTGCTGAGGTGACTTGTGCTCAAAAGGCAGGTGCTAAGTATCCAATTTCAGATTATGTAATATTTGCTCATTCATGAAATTATCTCTCCCAAATGTTTTGGAGTAGTAAACATTTGTCTGAGCTAAAGTGAAATTGAGCAGTAGAAACTGAATGCTGGGGACTGATCCTTTTAACAGACAGCAACCAGAGAATCAGTTTTGGCAAACTTGAAATTTCCCTGCTTTGTGAAAAGTTTAGTATTGCTTTGGATTTGTGCTGTACTGTAATGAAAAGAAACCAATCCTTAACTGTGCTAATTAATTTGATTTGTATTTTTCACATCCTTGTTGAAATAGGAAAGTTCATGCTTAGTGAGTGTTCATATATTTAAGATTTCCGAAAAGCATTTAATGAGATTCAGAAAATCCTTCGAAGTTCTTACTGATTCTCATGACTATTGGTACTTTATTCTAGCTTGCATTTACTTTTTTTTTGCAGCAGGAGGATGCACTGGCACAACAGGCATTTGAGGATGCCCGAAGGAGAGCCAGAGATTTTGAGGAGAGGGAGAGATCTCATCGGGAGGACATGGAGGTGAGAGGTTAGGACACTTTTTGTGTTAAGTTAGGGAGGGATGGGGTGTTACTCTGCTGTAGCATGTAATACTATATCCTCTGCGTTCCTGGAAATTATTGTAAGGTACGTTTGGAAAAGAGTAGCAATTTAGAAAGTAGGAGCAAGAGTAGGCCATTCGACCTTGCAAATCTGCTTCTCTGTTCAATATGATTATGGCTGATCATTCAACCAGTAATTCTGTTATTGCTTTTGCCCTGTGTCCTTTTGATTCCTTTAGCCTTAATTCCTCCTTTTAAAAACCTTCAGTGTTTGGTCTCGACTGCTTTGTGGCAGAGAATTCCACAGGCTCATCACTCTGGGTGAAGAAATTTCTCCGGTCATTGAAAACATTCATCTTGTGTTTACCTGTCTAGTTCAGTTGCCATTTTATAGGTTTTTGAGATGCTTCGTCCTCCCCAGCCCCAAAATTCCTGTAACTCAATTAAACATAGCCTTGCCCTATCCTGTCTCTTTTCATACATCAGTCCTGCTGCCCTCGGAATCAGTCTGGTAAACTTTGTTGTATTCCCTCCTTATCCAGAACAACTTTCCTCTGGTAAAGAGACCAAGACAGCACACATTACTGCAGGCTTGGTCTCATCAAAGCCCTGTTCAAATGTGTATATAATGAGGTCCAAGCACTGATCCCAATGGTACTGCCTGCAACTTGAAAAAAGACCATTTCATTCCTACTCTTCTGTTTCCTGTCTGCCGATCAATTATCTGGGTAGCCAATAGTAATTCTGAAATTGAGACTGACTGACTATATTTGGAAAGTGGGATTTCCTTCTCTTTTGGGGAATGTGCCACACTCATGGTCTGAAATCGTTCTCTCTGGGGGACATGGAAGTGTGGAACTTCATTTATGTAGATATAGCGAGAGGTTGTGACTTTGATAGAGAGAACTTGATAGAAGTATATGGTCAAATTAAGCAGGGAGATTGTTCCCATTGTTGGAAGGATTATGAGCCAAAGAGCACATAGGTTTATGGTAATAGAGAAAGAAGCAATGGTAACATGAGGAAAAACAGTTACTACATGAAAATATTTATGATTTGAAATGCACTGTCTGAATGTAGTAGTGGAGACAGGCTGAATTCAAGAGGGAATTTAAATTATGATCCAACAGGAAGACATGAGAAGGTAGAATAAAGGTGGCACGAGGACAGTTACTTTTTTTGGAGAATTAGCACTGACCCCACAGGTTGAATGGCTATTTTTGTGCTGGAATCCTTTGTGTTGTGAAAAATATCATTCTGAGAAAGTTTTGGCAAGAAAAAATTCTGGAAATTCCCAAGTGTGGGTGTATCTGTATAGAAATCTGTGGAGCTCTGTTCAGATCATTCACCTAAAACATTCAGTAGTTTACTCTCTACAGTGACCAATCAATCATTTCTAGTATTTTGTTTTTGTTTTATTTCCATCACTTGAATTGTTTTTTCCTTTGTTTTACTGAAAAACTATAACACTGGCCATTTATAAAATGATATAGTTAAGGGCAAGCTGAAGTTCCTCTTAAAGTAAATTTTAACACTATTCCCAGATTGTCCCATTGTTACACTAGTGTACCACTTCCAATTTCTGCTGTATTAAAAGACGTATGCAAGTGTTAAGTCGTCATCTGTTTTCAGTTTTCTGTTTCTAATTGAATCTATTGTAAACTGGATTAAAAGTACAGCAAATTCCTTGTCTAAGTGAATGACTTGAAACCAGCCCAGATAGAAAAGGTTTCTATAAAGTGATCTTTATACCATAAGATATGGGAGCAGAAGCAAACCATTCGGCCCATCAAGTTCGGCAATTCAGTGAGATCATGATTAAAAGTCTATTTCTCTCAGCCTTAAATGTACTTAATGATCCAGCTTCCACAAACTTCTGTGGTAAAGAAAGCTATGGATTCACTACCGGTCTTAAATAAGTGACTCCTCACTCTGAAAAAATTGCATTTGATCATTGTCCCTCAAACTCAATCTATCAATCCCCTCCCCCCACAAATCTTTCATGATCGTCTCTTTTCATTCTTCTAAACGAGTACAAGCCCAATCTATTCAATCTCTCCTTACAAGAAACTCCACTATGCCGGGGATCAACCAACTGAACCTTCTCTGGAATGCCAGTGTAGGTTTTCTTGGATAAAGTTGACCAAAACTGCTTCACAGTATTCCAGGATAGTATTAGTGCCTTGTATAGTTCTCACAAGACATTTTTTTTTAATGATGGAAATGTGTTGCTGGAAAAGCGCAGCAGGTCAGGCAGCATCTAGGGAACAGGAGAATCGACGTTTTGGGCATTAGCCCTTCTTCAGGAATCCTGAAGAAGGGCTAATGCCCAAAACGTCGATTCTCCTGTTCCCTAGATGCTGCCTGACCTGCTGCGCTTTTCCAGCAACACATTTCCATCTCTGATCTCCAGCATCTGCAGACCTCACTTTCTCCTCATTTTTTTTTAATGTTCCATTTCCTTTTGGGATAAAACCTGATAGTCCATTTGCTTTCCCTATTACCTGTCTGGGTGCTAGTTTTTTGTGATTCTAATATAAAGAATTTCAAATCTGTGTTGCAGCTTTCTGTAGTCTTTATCCATTTAAAATATATTCAGCTCCTTTATTCTTCCTGTCAAAGTGCATAATCTTACATTTTCTCTTGTTATATTTCATCTGCTATGCTTTTGCCCACTCATTTAATCTGTCTATACTTTCTGTAAACTCTTTATGTCAACTTCATTACCTGCCTTCCCACCAATCCAATCTCATCCACAGACTTGGCAATAGCACATTAACTTCTAAAATCCAAGTTGTTAATATATATTGTATATAAATGCAGCCTCCGCTCTCCACTATTTACAGATTGCCTTCTGAAAAAAAAGCCTGCTTATTCTTTTATTAGCTAGCCAGTCCTTTATCCATGTTAATACACTACCCCCAACACCATGGGCTCTTGTCTCATCTCATGTAATAATATTGTGTGCTGACCCTTTCATTGTATGCCTTTTGAAATCCGAATATATTACTTTTACTGGTTCCCCTTTACCTCTCCCGCTCGTTACTTCAAAGAATTGTAATAAATTTGTCAGACATGATTTTCCCATCGTGAGGGCATGTTGACTTGACCATATTATGTATTTCAAAATGCTGTGCTATTACATCTTTCATAATAGACACTTAACATTTTCCCAATAATATCCATTTAGTTACATGCTTATAGTTACCTGATTTTGTCTGCCTCCCTTTTGTTAATAAGGTTGTTACATTAGCAGTTCTGTAATCCCGTGGCATTTTTCCACAATCTAAGGATACTCATATTAATATATCACTATGTCTGTAGCTACTCCCTTTGCTATCCTCTGACACAACCCATCAGGCCTCAGGGACGTATCAGCCTTTTGCTATATTAGTTTCCTTAGTACATTTTTTTTTCTGGTGGTAGTTAATTTATTTCCTGCACCTTTTCCCTTGACTATTTAATATTTTTGGAATGCTATTAATGGCCTCTACTATGAAGATGGATCTTGAAATATTTACTCAACTTCTCTGCCATTTTCTGACTCATGATCTCCCCAGCCTCATTCTTGAAGGGGCCTATGTTCACTGTGACCCTTCTCATCCCCCTCATATATTTAAAGAAGCTCTTGCTGTCTATTTTTGTTACTTGCTAACTCGCCCTCATAGTTTATTTTCTCTTTCCTTTTTTCTTTGGTCATCTTTTGTTGGCTTTTAAAATTTCTCCAGTTTTTTTTTTAAACTTGGTTATGGTTCTTTCATGTGATTTAATCCATGACAATGGGTCTTCTATTGATAATGGTGAAAGAAAATACCAAATGTAGTAGTAGCCCACCTGTACTTATTGTTCCTTTTGGTGCTTTTTAAGACTGGTTTGGAGATCAATTTCAGTTAACTGGGGTCTGTCTTTTGTACTTTCTGAAACATTTAGGTGGGTGGGACATTCAACTGTTCAATACATAAATACAAGCTGAGCAACTGATCTGTTTTTTTAAATAAAGATGAATTTTAATATTTAAAGTATAATTTTAAAAAAATTAAACTAAGCTGGGTGCTCTGCAAGCAGTGGCTGTGACTTTTCCTGGCAGAACACACGCACTTCTGTTTTTTTTAAAAGCTGCTTAAAGAAAAAAGAATTGAAGTCCTTCCTTATTTGAAATGACTTTAATAGAGAACAGATTACGGTTCATTCCTTTAGTAAAACAGAAATAGCTATCATTACTCCACCCACTCTACCCACAACCCCCTACAAGGTTTGCATCGCCAGATTTCACAGCAACTTGCAGCTTGCATGTATTACCACTCTTGTCTGAATAAAGTTGCACAGATACAGGAGCGCTGTTATGTATCGTAATGTAACACATCTGTTAGTCCTCTCCATTCTTCCCCCATAATCAATCTGTCTTCCTTGCCTTCTATTTTTTTTCTTGCGACTGCTCTATCTGTATACATCTATCAGTCTGTTGTGTGCAGTGACCCTGTTTTTTGCATCCCTTTGTGCTCTCCACCCCATCTGAGCATGCACGCGCCATTCTCCTTTGCGCCCCCCACCAATCTTATTTTTATAATTAACTGTTTCAGCTTGAAAGATCATTTCAGTGACACATGCACAAGAATCGTTAACAGATCTGCACGTTTTGGTATACTCTTGAGTATCACCATGTTGAGTTGTCTTGAACTGCATTTAAATTTTGCTGCTCCCTTGATAGGAAATTCATCTAGCCTTACAGAGCAATGCCAACTGAATGTTTGAATAAATGGAGAGCTTTTCAGTTATGTCTGTAGTCTTAATCAACATTTACCACTTCAATTACTAATGATCTCAGTCCAAATACTGTCACTTATGTTTTTCATTGAATTTATTAGTTTTAGTTCACAATGGAAGTCTTCTATTTGTAGCACCTGACCACATCTCCTACGTCAAAGTTTCTCACGTATTGTACTAGTTTTGAAGGGCACCATTCACTGCTGCTATGTAAGATTCTTTTAGCAAGATCCCACAACTGACTTGAGTTAAACAACCACTTGATCTGTTTTTGGTAGTTATGAGTGGAAGAAATGTTGATCAGAATACGAGAAAAACACTCACCTCCCCTTTTTAGTGTTATGATCATTTTCTAAAGTACATTGAACAAATGGAATTGGACATTCATGTAGTATCTCATCAGAAAAACATTTGATTAATGAAGCCCTTTCACATGTGTACCATTACCGTTCAAGACTACTTAAACGAGAGTATGGTTGTAATTCTGTGTTCATCCAAGATGGATTAACTTTCACTGCACTTAAATCCATTTGCCATGGTAATTTTTTTTCTCTCATGGAATGAGTATATTGCTGGTAAAGTCAACATTCGTTGTCTTTTAAATGAGGGGCTTGCTAGGCTATTTGACAGAGCAATTGAAGTTCTTCTGTCACACGTAGACCAAGCCAAAGTTACAGATTTCCTTCCTTGTAGAACATTGGTCTTCACAGCAACTGATAATAAATGTCATGGTCACAATTAATAAGCTTATCTTGAATGTAAATGTTGCCAGCTTCTGTGTCCACATAGACACATGGCCTATGGATTACTAGTCCAATGACATTACCACTATGCCAGTTTCCTCTAATAAGGGAGATGGTAGCATTTAATACTTTGTGCTGTTGTCAATGTTGGATTTGTGTTTCTTGTGTTAAATCATTAAATGTGGCAAATAATTGAGGCTGTAGAATAGATGCTGTAGGAATGCAAATAGCCTCATCGTTCCACTGCAAGTACGTAAGCATTGTCAAAGACTATTACTACCTGATATCAGTATGTTACTATATAAAAGATGTTTTATCATGCCCTGAGAATGAGTGTCCCATAATTCCAATAGCAAGCATTTTGAATGTTAAGAAAATGAAATTAATTACTATCCTATATCTCAGATTTTAAAAAGTGATACCTCATTTATTTGTGTCTCCACACACTGTCAAAGATATATTTGCAGGTAAAGTAATATGGTTCAAACTTAATATTGTCTCAGATTGTCTCTTGTAACAGGCCTGTAGTTTCATTTTTAAATTTGAAGTTGGGCTAATGGTCTGAAGAGTGTCAGCTGGAGTTTAATTTAGATAAGTGCGAAGTATTGCATTTTGGTAAAACAAACAAGGGCAGGACTTGTACTGTTAATGCTAGGGCTTTGTGTAACATTGTAGAACAGAGACCTAGAGGTGCTGGTACACGATTCTTTGAAAGTTGCATCATAGGTAGGCAGGGTGGTTAAGAAGGTGTTTGGCATGCTTGCCTTCATTGCTTAGACCATTGTGTATTGGGGGATGTCATGTTGGGGTTGTACAGAAGGTTGGTGAGGTCACTTTTGGAGTACTGTGCACATTTCTGTTGCCCTGTGATATTATTAAAGGAAGGATATTTATTAATTGGAAAGGCTTCAGAAAAGGTTTACTGGAATTTTGCAAGGAATGGAGGGTTTGAGTTATAGGAAGAGGTGGATAGGCTGAAACATTTTCCACTGGAGTGTAGGAGGTTGAGGGCTGGCCTTAGAGGTTTATAAAGTAGTGAGGGCATAAATAAGGTGAATAACAAAGGCACCACATCCACAAACATCTACCGCCTTCACCACTGATGCTCTGTAGCAGCACTGTGTACAATCTACAAGATGCACTGCAAAAATTTGCAAAATGTTCAGAGGATCTTCCAAGGCCATGACCACTACCATCTAGAAGGACAAGGGCAGTAAATACATGGGAATGCCACCCCCTGCAGGCTCACCTCCAAATCACTCACTATCCTGACATAGCAATGTATCATCATTCCTTTACTGTCATTAGGTCAAAATTCTCGAATTCCTTCCCTCTTGCATTATAGCTGAAAATGTGTTGCTGGAAAAGCACAACAGGTCAGGCAGCATCCAAGGAGCAGTAGAATTGACGTTTCGGGCATGAGCCCGAAACGTCGATTCCAGTGCTCCTTGGAAGCTGCCTGACCTGCTGTGCTTTTCCAGCAACACATTTTCAGCTCTGATCTCCAGCATCTGCAGTTCTCACTTTCTCCTCTTGCATTATAGGCCTACCTTCCAGCACATGGACTGCAGCAGTTCAACAAAGCATCTCTTCACCACCTTCTCAAGGGTAACTAGGGGTGACAATAAATGCTGACCGACTAAATGCACTCAAATTACACAATAAAAAAAAAATTTCCAATACCTCTGGAATCTGAAGCCATCCCTCCGGCACCATCTCTTTCAGTCACACATTCATCAGCTGTATCCTGCTATTCCTTTACTCTGTGCTGTATGGTACTGAGAGTAATCCAGAGATTACTACCTTTCTGAACTCCTTCTCAATGTTCCACCTAACTCCCTAAAGTCTGCTTGCAGCACTTTGTTTCCCTTATCTGGTCCCAACATGGCTCACAACATTTGGCTGTTTCGCATCCCATTCAGAATTTCATTCTGTGACATCCTTGATAAGATTCTCCACCCAGGCATTGCCTCACTTAAAGTCAGTACCATAAAGAAAAACTGCAGGAAAATTGAGTGATATTATAAATATTAAAGTAATTTTGATATTTCCCATGTATCTTATCAGCTTTTGTCAATATGATGTGGTGCTAGAAAAGCGTAGCAGGTCAGGCAGCATCCAAGGAGCAGGGGAATCCTCATTCCTGAAGAAGGGCTTATGCCCAAAATGTCGATTCTCCTGCTCCTTGGATGCTGCCTGACCTGCTGTGCTTTTCCAGCAACACATTTTTTAGCTCTGATCTGCAGTCCTCACTTTCTCCTAGCTTTTGTCAAAATGTAAACTGCTCGTGAAGAGTGCAGGTTTGTACATCTAGCAAAGTTCAGTGGTTAGATTGTTGAATTATCTTCAAAAAAGATGATTGGTGCTTTGAACTTTTGTTCAACAAATCTGAATTAATTTTTTTTTGTTTGGGTCATGTTAAATTATTACATTAGATTATTTTGTTTGGAGCCTATTTTACTAGCCTATGGAATTAGCACAGAACAAATCGAATATTGCTATTGTCAGTATTTCCATTAAAGGATATAACGATTGCATTAATTTATCAGAAAGACAAAAGGCTATAACTTCAAACGATAATTTGTCCAGTCCACTTGATTGCCTGGTTCTAACTTATGCAGGACTTCTGAGTACCTTGATCGTCTTGTGTTAGTTATTTCAGAGTATTAACAGTTATAGCTTGTTTTCCAGCGAAGACATTTTAAATTTTGCATTACTTGCTTGCATTTAGGATTTCTTGGATGTTAATTGCAAATGTGCATTGTTTTATTAGGGAACTGTGAATGAATAAAACTATGAAGAATAGTGTAAGAGATTTCACCTTGAAAGGTTAGATGAAATATTACAATTGTAACGAAATTGAAAATAGTTTCAAGCCCTCAGCGCTAGGGACTCGGGTTCGATTCCCACCTCGGGCCACTGTGTGGAGTTTGCACATTCTCCCCATGTCTGCGTGGATTTCCTCTGGGTGCTCCATGCTCTGGTTTCCTCCCACAATTCAAAGATGTGCAGATCAGGTGAACTGGCCAAACTAAATTGCCCATAGTGTTAGGTGCATTAGTCAGGGTTAATGTAGGGGAATGGGTTTGGGTGGGTTATCCTTGGGAGGATCAGTGCGGACTTGTTGGAGCCAAATGGCCTGTTTCCACCCTGTAGGGAATCTAATGTCATCAAAATTAAATTTTGAATTGGATCACCACTTGGGAATGGAAGGGAAGCTGAACGGCGAATAATAAACTTTCATTCTCAAGTTCTTTCCCAATCGGTGTGCCATCTTATTTTCCCTTCCACCTGTTAGCAGCTCTGGTTTCTGTTTGATGTGCATTGTGGCTGAGTCTTGTCTGTGCAGTAGCTGATCAATCTGAATATTGAAATCTGTATCTATTTTATGCATTACATATACTATAGTACCTATATTGTGGAATTATATCACTGCCACTGGGTCCGAACTCTGAGGTTGCCTCAGAGCACTATAGGTTTAAGTACTCTCTTCCCCTCTTGTGGGCTGTAGTAGTGGTTCAATAACACACTTTTCCAAAGGTTATACAAATGAGCAATAAGCACTGGGCATGCATGATATTGCATGCATAGTGAACAAATTAAATGAAAACTAATGCTAGAAGTTGCATCCCAACTCACCAATTAAAGGCTTTTGTAACTTCAGGGTTTCTCAGGTAAATTGAGGGTCACTTATTTCTAAACTGGGCTGGACTGAGTATGTTCAAGCGTGTACGGGTATGGGCCAGGTGCTGGCAGGTGGGACTAGATTGGGTTGGGATATCTGGTCGGCGTGGACGGGTTGGACCGAATGGTCTGTTTCCATGCTGTACATCTCTGACTGTCAAAATGACAAAAAAAAAGCCCATGGAGGCCAAAAAAAACTGATTGGAATTTGTTGCAAAATCACAAAGTCAAGAAAAAATCACTTAAAGTTAGCCATGCTATCCCTCTGACATTTGAAGTGATTTACAAAAAAAAGTATTGTTAATGTATGCGCATGTGGTGCGTATGTCCTAAGGAAGTAACTCAGCTTGTGATGTTGCTTTTAGCACCATCCAGTGTTTGTAATATGAATTACATTTATACATAAAGCATCCCTTAGCTTGGGACACCAGTGTAGACATTCTGGAACTGCAAAACAAGATGGAAAGGTAGTCTGCTGCCATCATAGATCTGATTTGTTTTTGTTGTGTTTCAGACTTCTGCATGTCATGCAAGTTTTGTTGTAGGAGTGAATGGACTGTTGGTAATTATTTTAAATGTGGTACATTTCATAGACCAGGTTTAAGTCAATCTTTTAGTAGTAGAGAATTGGCCATTGTGTGATGCTTGCTTTAACTGAGCTATGTGGTTCATAGGTTCTGTGTTAAAACCTTTCTGGGACATGACTTTACAAAGGTAGATGAGTAGAAGACCAGCTGGTTTAATTAGTTATGTCTCATTTTAGTCTGGTGTAATTTTAATATCCTGCTAGTCACACCCTCCCACAGTTATGCAATCAGCAGTCTGACATTAGTGTACAGCAATTTAGAGAAACCCATTCCCTTCTTGAGAAGAATTAACTTTAAATTGTAATGCATTCCTGTTCTTCAATCCATATGTAATATAATGTTTCAAATATGGACTAACATACAGAATTGAATGTTCTGAATTTGAAAATGTGCATTGTTAGAACTGAACATTCAAGATAAAAGTAAGTTTAATTGAGGATTAATAGAACATTTGCCTTTAGTTCATAAGCATGTGGATAAAAAAATTGTGTCCAAATGAGTATTGACTGATTGCAAGTAAATAATATAAAGAAAATTTTGTTGAACGAAGCTTGAGGTATTTGTGGCTTGTGCATAAAAGAAACATCCTGCGTGGGTGCTATCATTTTCTTGGATTGTATTTTCTTCTTGGAAAAATGGAAAGTGATATTCACCAAGCAGTCAGGGAGCGAGCTGAATCCAAGGAAATAAGGTTTTGCATAAAATGTTAATTAAGATAATTAGTGTCTGAAGAAACAACTATTGTGAAATTTTGGATAGCACATCAATGTGTAAATTTGTAGAAAGATTGTTTTTTTAAAAAATGCTACATTTAGGAAGAAACCTTCAAGTAAGAGTAATAATTGGCTGAAAGCCTGTGGCTCAAATTAATAACATTTATCCAATTTCCCATACTAAGCAAAAAAAAAATCCACGTGGCAGCAGTGTCTGAGTAAGGGTTTTCTTGCAATCCTTGGATTGGAGTATCATTTGTTTAGTTATTGTTTACTGGAAAAAGGTGTCTCCACATTATAGGAGTGCAAACTCCATTAACGGGAGTGGCGAATGAAATTGAACCCAAGAAAATCATTCAAGAATTCCAGAAACCTGATTCAATGGAGGAAAGAGTGTTGGTGTGCTGCCTGAACCAACATGACAGTCTCATTTTGGTCTGTGCATTGAAATCAAAATTAGTTGAAGGCTAGGAACCAGGAAAGTCCCAGTAGGTAGTGGTTTTCTAAGTACAGAAAATGATCACTGAAGATAGCCACGACTGACATGGGTCAGACTTAAATAGCATACATTGCAGCATTTCAGTTGAACACCTCAGTGGGCTGTGTTTCAATTCCCACAGTTTGGCAAGTTGGAATGGTATGGTTATAAATATTTAAATGCCAGAAGTTGTGAAATGGGAGCCTATTATCCCTTAAACCAATCAACTACTTGTTTTACCCGAGACCAAACTAGAAATGGGTGACCCAATCTGCTCTTGGCAAGTGAGTGCCCTTTAAAAATTAACATTAAGTCGCCTGCTTTCACTTCGCCTGTTATTCTGTTTGGAAATTATGTTGATCTGTTTTCTCTTGACTTGCAGAAATCTGATAGAGTTGAATCTTTAAGATGAGTGATTCTGCTTTGACAGTGCTACTTATGGACCTAGGTGCACTAAACTGCCCAGCTAACTGGAAATGTCTCGTCTGAATCGTAATTGATTCCGCTACAATCTCTCTGATTCCCTTAGAATAATTCTTGCTCTCATAGGTTACAACCTGGCACAGTAAGATTCCTGATCACAAATGGCCTCCATTAGGTTGCCTGTTGGCAAGAACCAGACAGAAAAATGATTAAACGAGCCCAATAGTAACTTACATGCAGTAAACAGGTTAAAACTCAGGGCAACATCCATAAAAATTGAGTTTGCTTTTTTAGGAGGCATGAGCTAAGTCAAGTAAGTTACTGTTGAAATAATTTCATTGCAATTCTCCATTCTTTTTTAAACTTTTAAAATCTAGGCCTAACTTCTGTTAGAAATTGACTTCGGTAATAGTGCATGCTATTAGTAATCCAGGTATCTGTGAATATTGTTTTTATTTGACAATTCAAAGGATTATATTGTCACTGACTAGCCCAGTATTTATTGCATACCCTTAATTGTCCTCATGAAATTGAACTGGTGCCTTGAACTTTGTAGGTACACCAACGGGTCACTGGTTTGGAAGAGGCTGTCAATGGAGCCTTGGTGAGTGCTGCAGTGCCTCTTGTACATGATACACATTGTTGTCACAGTGCCTTAGTGGTGGAGGGAGTGAATGTTTTTAAGGTGGTGGATGTGATGCCATTCAAGTAGATTGCTTTGTCCTGAATGGTGTCAAACTTTCTAACACTGTTGGAGCTACACTCATCCAAACAAGTATCTGTTGCATTCCTTGCATGTGCCTTAGAACTGGTGGACATTGAGGAGTTAGGTGAGTTGCAGATTTCCTAGCCTCTGACCTGTAACCTCAATGTGTATAATGCTGAACCAGTTCAGTTTCTTATCAATGGTAACCTCCAGTATGATGTTAGTGAGGTTCATTGTTGTCAATGTAATGTCATCAGGAGATCGTTGGGTTCACTGCACTTGGGAATGGCCATTGCCTGGCATCTGTGGGGCACAAATGTCAGTTACTGGTCATCAGTTCAAGCTTCAATGAAGGTTGTAAATATTTGGAATTTTTAACCAGATGGTTAATGATCTCTGTCATGCTTCAAATTGTAAATAATAAAATTGCAAATTTTGGTCCAAAGTTGTAAACCTAGAAATCAAAAGTGTGGGAAGTAACTAGCAAAGTCGGATATTGAAGATTCAAGAACTATTTCAAACTAATGATACATTTCTTTTAAGGTAAATCAACTGAGTTTTTCAAATTTAATCTGTGAACATTTGTATTTGGAGCAGAAAAAATTGTCAAAACATTTAAAAGTCACTGGACTCTTGAGAGGGTCTCTGGCACTATTAAGGTGACCACAGAAGACTGAGATAAGAGATTTATATACAGGAACTGAGAAGGCAGCGATGTGTTGTTCGAAATTAACAAAGTGCTGTTTGGCTGCTTGACTCCTCCATGTGTTCTGAAACATTATAAGTTCTTAGTGACAACCCTCATGTGCTCCCTGATTCAGGAATTTTCAACGTTTAAAGTTCCAGAAGTGCCAGCTCCACTGTGCTCCTCGGCCTCTTGAAACCTATACTGAAATTCCTTACCATGGAAACATTTAACTTTAAAACACAAAAAAATTTACAACTCATTATTCCAGCATTAAGAGCTGTCACAGAGGCAATCCCAACTATACTTGTCATTACTTCTTGATCCTAAACCAGCCTTGGCCTCCAATATTTGTCTAACTATCCATTTGGATATCCTTACTTTAACCAATCCCTGTGGCAAAAAAAAATCCATATTCCAATAACAGTCAAAAGTTGAAAAAAAGAGTTGTGGTTTATACTTCCAAACAAGAAATTAAACTGCCTGGATCACCTGGCATTGACCAAGACACCAGAATTGTCAAAAGCATACACATAGCCTTACTGACCATGCAGTTTTTCTTGCTAATATTTGGGGTCTGGTGCAAAAGTTGAGGAACTATCCCATAGACTAGTCAAGCAGCAGTCTAATTTTGTCTATGAATATGACCATAGCAGGCACTGCCATCATCATCCTTAAGTGTTTCTTGCCCCACTTAGGAAAGAGCCACCAAAGATTGCAACACAGTGGTATGCAGTCAGGAGCAAATTGCTATGCATGTAATGTCAAAATAGACTCAGGCCCCTGATATCTCATGGCATCAGGTCAAGCATATGAAAGAAAAACTGAATAACACCTATGTTGCTACCAACGTGCACACACCATCGTCAACGCCTCCTCAGGAATCTGCATTCCATGTTGAGCCTCATTTGAACGAAGATGAGGGCACAGAATACATAGGCTCTGAAGTTCTCCATTCCTATCACCAAAGGTAACTCTAACACCAAGGCTGGCTAGGTCCTAAGGCACAGCTGCTAGACTGCAGCAGGTCGTGAAGGGACAAACAAAAAGGAATAACCTACTTGACTAAATTCTTGCCATTCTAACCATTGAAGCTGTGTGTATTCATTACACTACTGGTGAGAGTGACCACTGCACCTCACACTAAGGACACCCTCTGGAGTTGTGCACCACTGGGTGAGGTCATGCATGAACAAAGAAATCTGCTGATTACCAGATATGTTCTCCCCCGACTGTCTTGCTGCTCTTCTTGCAGCATCCAGTCATGAATAGTGATTGGTAATTAACTCACTGGAGGTACAGGCTCCACAAATATATATCTCATTGATATGAGGGAACCCATCAGTGCTAATGACAAGGCTGAAGTGCCAAGCTAACAATACATCACTGCCTCCTCAAATTCCCCCAGCATCATTGCTGAATCCCCGCCACTTCAGCATTTTGGGAGTTACCATTGACCAGAAACTGAAAAGGACTGACTATGTAAATACAGTGGCTGCGAGAGCAAGTCAGAGACTGGGAATTGTGCAGCATGTAAGTCCCCACCTGCCTCCGAAGCATGCTAATCAACCATTAGGTGCAAGTTAGGAGTGTAGTGGAATGCTGTCCACTTGCCTCCATGAGTGCAATTCCAATAACACAAACTCAACACTGTTCAGGACAAATTAAGTCACCAAGCTAATATCCCATCTAACACACATTCAACAATCACTATTTCACCACTGAAATACTGACAGCAAAGTGTATAATGTGCAACATATATTTTAACTCACCAAGGTGGTTTAGGCAATATCTTCCAAATCTGTAATCTTTACATCTAGAAAAACAAGGACAGTGAATACATGGGAACATGACTAGTGATTTTCTCTCCAGGCCGCTCATCATCCTAACCTGGGATTATGTCATTATTCCTTTACTGCTGTCAAAATCCTGGAATTCATGATTTTGATTCAGGATCCTGAAAACAGCACCATAGGCATACCACACCACACAGGCTGCAGAAATTCAGGAAGGCAGCTCACTGCCAGCAGCCACTGAAAAGGAAATATAAAGTTATCTGAATATGATCTGTTTACTTTCTGTTTGTATGAAAATGAAGTAATGAATCACCATCCTGTTTCCACCCATCCTTCTTTTCGTTGTAAACCCTGTGCTTTTTTTTTTCAATGCAGGACCCTCATTTACATAATTTTGATGCTAAGCTTTAAACTGTACTGATTTATTCGCTTCTGTCTTGCTGGAGTGCTAAACTTATACTGATCAATTTTGGAGCAGTTTAAACTGTGTATCTTTTATCATTGGATACTGTTGGAGGAAGGCACAAAAGCTGAAGATTGTAGGAGTAATAATAAAAGCAGCAGTAGTTAGAAAAATGATAGCAAATGCAAGATGGGGTTCTGAAATTTCCTATCCTTACTGGGGAAAACATGATGATGATGATAAAAACCAGAGGTGCTTCTGTTGATCTTATGAACTGTGATTTAAATCAGGGGTTCCTATGATGCAATACATATGCCCTGTCCACTATAATCTCGAGTGATAACTTGTTTGGTTTCTTTTATTTCACGCTCCATAGTTACAATTTGCATTAAATTATAGGAGACTTAGACCTTCAATCACTAACTTTGATGGCACTGCAGGCAATCAAGTGTGTGGCTGTTTGGGCTAGCAACATTTCAATAACTGCTTTTTTTTTTCAACTTTAAAGTAAAATAATGCATAATTCCATGCTTTCAAGCATTCTGGAATACAACTTGGATTTTTGTGTTCAGTTTTTTGAAATCCCTATTTATTGGTGCTCAAGATTTTCTTTTCCTTTGTGTTGCCCAATTTTTTTTATAGCAGGCAAAATTCCCATCCCTTTGTATTCCTGCTGTCTTGAGATGAAGGATAACATTTGTTCTGTCATGAGAATCAGTGTACACTCCATAGATTTGTGAATAAATAAGCATAGCATAGTAAAATAATGTTAAACAGAATAATTATCTTTATGCACCACTCAAGTATTCCACTTCCTAACTACACTTACTTCAACTCTACCTAGAATTGTTGAACAAGTCATTTGCTTGAACTTGAGACAGGATGAAAAATTTAAATTTACTTTTTAAAAAATAGTATTTCTAAATTTAAATAAAAATTCCAAATGTACAGGAGTGGCATTCAAGTGGTTACAGCTTGCAAATACCTGAAAAAGGTTTTTAAAAAAGTCTGGAGGAAAATAAGGGAAACTGGGAATAACTGGATTGCTCCTTTAAAAGATTGATTCCCATGCTGAATGGTTTTGATTCCAGAGAAGCCTTTTTTGTACAAAGAATTTGAATTATTTTATTTGATTTTTTATTTAAATTGAGAAGTGGCCCATTGGAATGTTTTCATTAGGTCACTCAAGAAAGTTTTTGGGTTTCACTGAAGAGAAGTTCACAGGTTACAGACAGATAGGGAAGACTGTCTGGGTTAAAGGGAGGTAGACACTCCATGTTAAGTAGTACTGCTTTTTGCTGTACTGCTGGGAAGGCAACAGAACCAAGTGAGTTGTGTGTAGGGGAAGTCAATGAGTAGTTGAGAACAATTTGGATGGTGTGCTGTTAAACTTGAGGATAAGTTCTTGGAATTGGTATGCAGTGAGTGTTTGAGTCAAGGTTCAGGAAAAGTCCTGAGAGCTTTAAGGACTTAAATGTGAGAGTCACAGAATTCAGTTTAGCTGAGAGGGGGAGTTGGAAAGCTTGAGTAGGATTCGCTTAATACAGTGGAGCAAAACTATAACTTTGGGAAATAAACAGACTGAGTTCTTCATGAAATTGTTGGTGAAAAGCAGAAATTGTTAGCGAGAGTCAATACTAGAGTACTATTTTGGAGTCCAAGGAACCATAGATGCAGGGGTAGTGATCATCCAGAATTGAAGCAGTCTTTTGAGGCACACTGAGGGAGTGCCCTTGAGAGGGTTTCAACATTAGAAAATTCAAATATGGAAGATACACTGATTAAATTACCAAGAAAATTAGGAAGGAAATGAGGGTAGAGAAGAATATTAAGTTTGGTTCAGAAAACCCGAAGATCTTGTAAATACATAAGAGCAAGTAGATAATTAAGGAAAGCAGAATCTGTTTAGGGCCAAAATGTATCAAATGTAGTGACATAGTTGGGTAAAATTCTTATGTACAAACACAAATTAGGGATAGGCTATTCAGGCCCTCAGACCTGTTCTGCGAGTTGATAAGATTTTAGCTGATATGGTGTGGTCTCAACTCTCTTCCTATTTATCCAAATACTCTTTGAATTTCCTTACTCCAGAATGTTTCTGTCTCTGGTATTGAATAACCTTATTCACTGCTGTCTGGGGAGGTGAGTCCACAGACTCTAACACACTCAAATGTTTTCATTGTCTGACTGAAATGAAAGACCCCATGTATTTAAATTGTCCCCATTTCTCTCCACCAAAGGGAATTGTCCTTCAATGCTTTAAATCTGCAGTATTTTAAAAGTGGCTCCAGCAATGTCCTGTGCAGCTGTAATATGACATCGCAACTCCTCTATGTACAGGAATTGGGACGTCATGTTGTAGCTATACAGGACATTAGTGGAGCCACTTTTAAAATTCTACATATTTAAAATTGAGAGGGTGCAGAAAAGATTTACAAGTATGTTGCCGGGACTGGAGGGTTTGAATTAAAAAGAGATGCTAAATAGGCTGGGGCTTTTTTCCCTGGAATGTCGGAGGCTGAGTATGCTCAGGAACGAATGATGGACAGGTGATAAGTTAATTGTTCATGGAATTGGATTAATTTCATTGTTTGGCCATTATAGGTTTTGGTGAAGCTGATGGGTGCAATACATTTTGTACACAATGATAGAAGCAGCTGGATCTGTTACCCTTTCTTTGCAGTATCCATGATGCAAATTTTGTCAAGGAATGGACGAGGGAACATCTTGACATGACTGACAGACTCAAGATAGAGCCCAACTCGGACATTGGCCAAGTTGTGTTGCAACTTAGCTTTGGGAAAGTAGATATAAGTGGAATGAAATCAAAGTATTTTCAGTGGCATCAAATAGAAAATAACTTTCAACTTTTATAGTGCTGGATGATGGTTGCATGCTGACGATTGAATAAATAATCAGTCAAAGTGATCATGGGAAGTGCTATTTGTACATGTATTGCAACTTGTCCACTTTCTGTTATATACGTTATTACAGCTTTAGTATTTTGATCCCTTTAACCTGATGGTAGTATGCAGAAAACATAAATCTGAAAGAGAAATTTTTTTGAGCAAGTGACCTGTGATTATAATGAATATTGTAACAATTACAATTCTTATAAGCACTCCGTTTCAACTGCCTAATTTTCAGTCCTGCATTTACCACAATATTGTACAGCAGCAAAATTAGGCCATAAGGCCTACTGAGTCTGCTTCGCCACTTGATTGTGGCTGATATGTTTCTCAACCCTGTTCTCTTGCCTTCTCCCTGTAACCTTTTGATCCCCTTGCTGACCAAGAAGCTATCTATTTCTATCCAATGCACTGTGATTTGGCTTCCACAGTCTTTTGTAATGATGAGTTCCATAGATTCACCACCCTAGTTGGTTGAGGAAATTCCTCCTATCTCATTTCGAAAGGGTCGTACCTTCACTCAGGCTGTGCCCTCAAGTCCTAGTCTCTCCTACTGTTGGAAACATCTTCTCCACATCCACTCTATCTAGGCCTCTCAGTATTCTGCAAGTTGCAATGAGATCCCCCCCCCCAGTCCTTCTAAGTACAGACCCAGAGCTCGCAACCATTCCTCATATGACAAGCCCTTTTTTCCCAGGATCATTCTTGTAAACCTCCTTTGGACCCCCTGCAAGGCCAACATATTCTTCCTAAGATACAGATCAAAACAATTCGGTATTCCAAATGCAGTCTGTCCAGAGCCTTATACGGCTTCAGCAGTATATCCTTACTTTTATATTCAAGACCCCTTGAAAATAATACTACTATTGCAATTCCCTGAATGAATGTCAACTGAACCTGTATGTTAACATTTAGAGAATCCTGAACTAGGACTCTCAATCCCTTTGTGCTTCAAATTTCCAAAGCCTTTCCCCATTTCGAAAACAGTCAACACCTTTATTCTTCCCACATTGTATTCCCTCTGCCACTTCTTTGCCCACTCTCCTAGCTTGTCCAAGTCCTTCTGCAAATGACCCCTACCTCAGCACTACCTGTCCCTTCAGCTATCATCATCATCTGCTGAGCAACAATGCTGTCATTTCCTTTTGTCCAGATCAACAATGTATAACATGACTAGTTGTCCCAACAGTGACCACTATCAGCATGCTCAACAACCTACTCACATCTTTTGATGCCTCAATACTGGGAAACATATTTTCTTAGATTCAAGTCATTCCCTGTAGTCTGAATACAGAGGAATCTCTATTATCTGAACGAGATGGGCAGGCACTATTTCGTTCAGATAATGGATTATTCGGTTAATTGATTTCCTCTGGGGCTCAGAGATTTCTGTAAAGTCTGCTCCCCGTTCGGGAGATGAGGCAGCAGCACGCTGTGCGTGAGCCCCAGCCCCGTCTGACCGCACCCCTCCCTTAAACCCTTCCGCTCCCACCCCATCACATCCAGCCTCCCCTCCTCAAACCCGTCTGCCCTCACCCTACCCCAAAAAACCCCGTCTTCCCTCACCCGCTCCCAAATCCTCTTTCTCCCCACCCCCACCCCCCCCAAAAAAACCCTGGCCGACCCGACCTGTATTCTGCTTTCTTCCGTTATTGCCTGCCTTTACGGCAGCACCAAATGGACCTAAGCAAAGTCACAAGTAATTTCCTCCCTGATTTTGCTTCTCAACTTGACTGCAGGTTTTTGCAGCCATACCATCCTGGGGAGGTAACTGTTTAGTTAGTCAAGGATCTATTGTTGCTAGACTATTAATCCTGAGATCCAGGTAATATTCTGGGGGCACATGTTTAAATTTCACCATGGCAGAAGGTGAAATGTAAAATCAGTAGACAAAAACATTCTGCAATTAAGGGTGTACTGATGACCATGAAAATGTTGCCAATTGCTGGGGGGGACTCAGCTGTTTCACTACTATCCTGGGGAGAAAATGGCACCTTTACCTACTCTAGCTGGCATGTGACTCCAGAACCATAGCAATGAGGTTAACATTTAACTGCCCTCTCAGCAGTTAGGAAAGGGCAATGAATGCTGGTCAAGCCCGCGATGCCCACAATCCAATGAATGGAGTTAGTCCAATTCAATGTCTTATCTCTATCCAGTAATATGTGGTTCTTCCCAGTTTTCACACGCTCCCATATGATTTTAGACACATTGAGTAATTGATCACACCTTGCCATTACCTCTTGACACTCAAGGTCTAAATTGGGTGCCTTGCATTTCCTCATTCACACACTACATTTTGATGACAACATCTGACAACAGTGGAGTCAGAATGCATCTGTGATATTCCTGTACTTGCAACAATATTTTTACAGATTAATTAAAGTCCAAATATTTTACAAATTGAAAGACCAAAGAACAGTACAGCACAGGAACAGGCCCTGCTGTCCTCCGAGCTTGTGCTGCCACATTTTGCCCTTCTGTACTAAAATTGTCTTCACTACAGGATCTGTATCCCTCTATTTGCTTCCTATTCGTGTATTTGTCCAGGTGTTTTTTGAAAGGTGCTCTTGTCTGCTTCCACCACCACCACCTTTGGCAGTGTGTACCAGGCACTCACCAACCTCCTTTGTGAAAACCTTGTCCCCCCTCAACCTGCACTTTGATCTGTGTGCTCTCGTAATTGACCCTCTGCCCTGGGAAAAAGCCTCCTACTTTTCACTCGATCCATGCCATTCACAATCTTTTAAAATTCTACCAGGTTGCTCCTTAACCTCCTGTGTTCCAGTGAAAACAAACCCAGTTTATCTAACCTTTCTTCATAGTTAAAATCCCTCAAGCCAGGCAACATCTCGGCAAACCTTTTCTGAACCCTCTCCAAAGTATCCACATCCTTCTGGTAGTGACCTGAACTCAACACAATATTCTATGTGTGGCCTAACTAAAGTTCTAAAACTTGCAGCATAATTTGCTTATCCTTGTACTCCATGCCCCTTCCAATGAAGACAAGCATGCTATGGGCCTTTTTTACTACCTTATCTATATGCGCTGCCACCTTCAATATTTGTGGATCTGCACACCCAGATGCCCCTGCATATCAATACTCCTAAAGGTTCTGCCATTCACTCTATAATTTACACCTGTACCTATCTTTCCAAAATGCATCACCTCCCATTTGTCCAGATTAAACTTCATCTGCCATTTTTCTGCCCATGCCTCCAACTGACATATGTCCTGCTGTCCTCTGACAATCCACGTCAATCCGCAACTCCTCCAACCTTTGTATCGTCCGCAAACTTAATTAGACCAGCCATGTTTTCCTCCAAGTCGTTTATTCAGATCAAGAACAGCAGAGGTCCTAACACTGATCCCTGTGGAACACCACTAGTTATAGCCCTCTGAAAAGCATCTTTCCACCGCTACCTTCTCTCTGTTATGATTCAGCCAGTTTTGTATCCATCTTGCCAGCTCACCCCTGGTACCATGTGATTTCACTTTTGTATCAGTCTGCCATGAGGGACCTTGTCAAAGGCTTTACTGAAGTTCATGTAGTTAACATCAACCGCTTTTTCCTCGATCATCTTTGCCGGCATCTTTCCACCGCTACCTTCTCTCTGTTATGATTCAGCCAGTTTTGTATCCATCTTGCCAGCTCACCCCTGGTACCATGTGATTTCACTTTTTGTATCAGTCTGCCATGAGGGACCTTGTCAAAGGCTTTACTGAAGTTCATGTAGATAACATCAACCGCTTTTTCCTCGATCATCTTTGCCGCCTCCTCAAAAAAAACAAGTTAGTGACGCATGACTTCCCCTGCATAAAACCATAAAGTCTATTTCTAATAAGTCCATTCGCTTCTAAATGTGTGTAGATCTCGACCCTGCGAATCTTTTTCCAATAATTTCCCCAATCACTGGCGTGAGACACTCAGGCCTGTAATTTCGAGGATTATTACTATTACCCTTATTAAACAGTGGGACAACATTTGCTATTCTCCAATCCTCTGGGACCTCACCTTTGGCCAAAGAGGATACAAAGATGTCTGTCAATGCTCCGGTGCTTTGTTCTCTTGCCTCCCTCAATATTCTGGGATAAATCCCATCAAGACCTGGAGACCTATCTACCTTAATACTTTAAGACACACAACACTCTTCCTTTTTAATAGCAACTTAGATACTCGACATTCCCTTCCCTGAGATCATCCTCCTCCAATCCCTGCTCTTTGGTGAATACTGACACAAAATATTCACTTAGGACCTCATCTACCTCTTCTGGCTCCACACATAGATTCCCTCCTTTGTCCTTGAGTGGGCCAACCCTTTCCCTGGCTACTATCTTGCTTTTTTTTATATATGTATAAAATTGTTTGTAATTGTTAGCTAATCCTTTGCAAAAATAATGGATAGGTGGGTTTCTGGGGACAGTAGTCTCAGTCCAGAAAGGATATTTGGAACTTAATAATTTAGCAGAAAAACTTCTCCATTTTGCAGTTTGGTTATCTGTCTCTCTCTAACTTGTCCAACTAATTTTGTTCTTCCTTGCTATATAGCAACGCAGGCAGGACCCCAGTCCCGGCTCCAATCTGGGGAGCGGAGATGAGCTGAAACTACGTTAAACGTGCTCGGAGCAGCTTTGCCATGGGTCACTCTGTGGGGATCAAGCAGCTTTTCAGTGAGACCCAATTCTTTAAGGAAGTGAAGATGCTTTGGCCCGGATCAAGAACTTTGTCCTGTTTCCCACAGCCCAGGCCTTTGGATGCTCCAGTTGGCACAAACTGCCAGGGATTGCACTATGTCCATGTTACAGTACCTGCATTTCCTATTGTATGCATGTAGCTGGTAGCAATCTGTGTGACTGTTTTCTATGCAAGCTGTATTTTTTATTCTGTTTTTGGTGATGTTTTTACTTGTCCCTTTTTATGTATTGTTTAATTTGTTTCCATTCCTCACCTTTGGTGGTTTAACCAAAAATGCAGCAAAGAAGTATCTCAAAATTAGGTCACAAAATGTTGCAGTTAAATTAACTTTTTTTTTAAATCGTGGCAGGAAACCCAGAGATTCTATTTTCTGCTTTTTATAATAAATTCTGGGCTGATGGAGGTTAAGGGCCTTAATTCTGTTCGCTTCTGCTTTTTTTTTGAGCACTGAGGAAATGCATTGTTTGCTTACTAGCAATTTTTAGTTCTGATTTTTGTATCCTGTAAAGAGATAGCCACATAAGGAAGCTTATTACCAGAGTAAAATTTTAAAAATTAAAATAAAAGCAAATTAAGAACAAAATAGTCCGCACAAGGTTGTGGAACAAAAGACTGCCCAACATGAATATTCATTTTGACTTATTCTTTTCATTTACCAAATTAAACTTGATATGAAACAGTAATGCCCATGTAAAATTGATTTCAACCCCTTTATTGCAAAAAAAGCTGACATGCAGTTTTCTTTAAATCCAACATAATTGTTGTTTTTGGCTACATTGGGAACACTCGAGTTCTGTTACTAACTAAAATATATAACCCTGAATATAGGGTGCAGTTTGGGCTGACAGAATGTGCAGTGCTTACAGTTTAAATTATATGTGCTGGACACATGAAAAGTGACCAAATGAATTCTGACAGACTCTGACGAATGCACAGTATGTTCGGAATGGATGTTAGTGGCCTTGGTGGCTATTTCTTGCTCTGCAATGCATAAAAAATCTTAATGCTGGCATTAAGATTGGGGATGTCTGCTTTCTGCTATTTAGTGCAAATAATTCAAAACTTTTAAGTTACTGGTTTTAAGTTATTGATGCGATTTAATACGGTTTTTCCGATCACTATTTAATTAGAAGAAATTGCATCGTTTTTTACGTAGTACATCTCCCTCAGGAGTTGCTTTGATTTATCAGAATAGCTTTTGCTACCTTTTGAATCTAAAGCATTTTCTTTTAAATTACTTTCATAATAAACTTCTGTAAAGTCAAACCTGTTCTGACTTTTTTTTTAAATTTATATTTCAAAGTTTGGCTGACTAGAGGTGTTTTCAATCAATGTGGCAACTGCTCCTGAATTCTGAATTATGAAAGGCCTAGACATGCACAGCAAAAACAAATTGACATTAGGCTGATATTTATAAATTCTGTTGAGACTTGTAAATGTTTATTAATAAATGGGATTAATGGAGCAGCTCTGCAATTCTGCAACAGAGTTTATTCAGAATTGTAACAGAATTCCAATTTGGCTTTGACAGGTCTTAAAGTATAGCACTGGTGAAATGAAACTTGTGTGATGGAGAGAGAAATTTTAAGAGTCTTGGTGATTACCAGTTTAAAAAGGGTTATTCAGTTTCGAATGTGTTGAAGTAAATATCACTAGGGTATTGCCTCCACTTTCCTTCCTAAAGGTCAAACAGCACATTAGAACCTGGACAAAATAAATTAAGTGCAATAAGATTAAGACCATGAAATGTTTGCTGTAGGATGTTTGAATGACAGTCAAGTCTAATGGATGTAATATTCTTTATTGCCCACTGACACCACTAGTTTGATTAAAACTAAAAAGAGTATGGCTTTAGTGAAAATTATGGGCATTTACAAGGTCAGTAGAAACTAAGATTTCTTTTCAATAAATTGATCATATTGATTGAATTGTCATGCATTTTCTGCGAAAAATTTTTTAGTTCTTCCTTGGACCATATCCTGTCCATACACACTGTTTGGTTGCCATCCATAAATTATTGTTTCCAGCAAAACAGGCTAACGAGCAGTGGCAAAAACATTATCTTCACTGTGAGAATAAGAGAAATGGATGCCGAAGAAACTGGTTTCATTTCTAACTACATATGGGGACTTGTTTTATAGTTTAATTGGAAATCATTTAGATGGTGTATTTGGAGAAAGTAGAACCCAGATTCCATGAATCCGAGTTGCAAGACAGCAATCAACAGTTCTGGTGTGTTCTGGAGGGAGAAGGTGATAGACAAGAGGGATTTTGAAAGGAAGCAAATAAATACAATATATCTGCCTGAAGTCTAAAATGGTATGAAATCGCTCCCATTTTTTCTATCTAATTTGACCCATCAAAACCAGACCTGGAGAGGTTTAAATGCCATGTGTTATTCACCCATCTTGAAACCAGCAGGATCCTGAGAATCATTTTTTAAATCTATTGTGGGTTATTCACAAGGATAGCCACTCTAAAATTGACGTGTTATATAGATTTGGATGCAAGTAACATCATTGAAACATCAATTTTCTTGAAGGGAAATAGATTTGTTAGGAGCCACTTGGTCAAAGAGGGATCAAATCTGATAAAAGAAAAAGACAGATCCATTAACTGTACTTTGTGTGCAGTAAGTGAATTGATTATCAGGGTTTAAGAATATTTGAAATAGCAAATGATATCAGGAAGGTCCTCACTAATGTCTTTGACTTTTTAAATGATTTGTTGGACCAAGAGGCCCTATGATATATGTAAAGACTTGATGAACTTTATCAAATATCTTCTCAAAGAAGTTTGTTGTTTTTTTTTCAAAGATACAAGATTAAACTCAGGGAATGGATAAGTGGGGTAACTCAGTGGTCAGCAGTGCTGTTTCACAGCCTCTATTCCATCCTCAGGTGACTGTGAAAACTCAACTGATGTTCTCCAAGGGTCTGCATGGGTTTCCTCCAGGTGCTCTAGTTTACTCCCACAGTCCAAAGATGTGCATTTTAGGTGGATTGGTCATGCTAAATTGCCCATTGTGTCCAGGAATGTATAGGTTAGGTGGATTAGTCATGGGAAATGCAGAGATTGAGTAGGATGCTCTTCGGCAGGTTGGTGTGAACGTGATGGGCTGAATGGCCTGCTTCCACACTAAGGATTCTATGATAAGTTAGCTGAAGAGTAGAAGTGAAGGTTTGTTTCAGTTATGATGGATACCAGCTGGAACGCAACAATTAATGCATTATGTCAGTTGAATCCGTATGGATTAAGAATTTAAACCATATCCTTGTGTAGACTTTTAGAGGAATATAACTATCCAAAACGTGATTCATTTTGTTCTATCTGCCCATTGGCCACATGTGACTGTCCACATCTACTACCTTTTATAACTTGTGCCTTGATTTTCAAAAGGAAGTATCCCATTATGTTCAACTCTGTAAAGCCCTGAACTCTTAGGTTTTGTATGGAAATGCAGCTTTCTGTCTCGAGGGTCTGATTTAATTTGCTTTATTTTATTGCATTACTCTTATGTGCATTTAAACTGAATACCATTCTTCCTTGGGTGGGAATATTTCAATGATTGTGAAAATCAGTATTTTGTGTGGGGGCCATGGTTGTCTCCTTGCACCTTACTCATGTGACCACTCAGTGTTCTTTGAAAATGGTTGAAAGATGTCAAAGCCAATCACAATTCTGTATTCTGGTATTTGTGCATTTTACAGAGAGACTGCAGATGCACCCTGCATTATTGACCAATTAGTGACTATCCTTTTCTTAATTTTATACCCCCAATTGTTAGATGTGCTTGTAAGAAAGAAGGCTTGCTTATCCCCAAACGAATCCTCGTGGAGCAGCACGGTGGCTCAGTGGTTAGCACTGTTGCCTCACAGCGCCAGGACCCGGGGTCGACTGTCTGTGTGGAGTTTGCATGTTCTCTCCGTGTCTGTGTGGGTTTCCTCCTGCAGTCCAAAGATGTGCAGGTTAGGTGAAATGGTCATGCCAAATTGCCCATAGTGTTAGGTGCATTAGCCAGGGGTAAATATAGGGTAGGGGAATGGGTCAGGGTGGGTTATTCTTTGGAGGGTCGGTGTGGACTTGTTGGGCCGAAGGGCTGGTTTACATACTGTAGATAATCTAAAAAGAAAAGGCAATTGAGTCAAATAATTTGTGCTTAAGAGGAAGCTAGGTACGTAAACTGAAACAGAAAGGAATGGTGAGTTGAAATAAACTGGGAGGAGGTTTGTGTATAGTATACGATCTATTCGGCTTAATGGTCCATTTCTGTTTTGTAAACTATATAAGGTTATTGGCATCTGATGCCTTCTGAAAATCAATACATAAATTATTACTGCACTACTTTTATATTTAATCTTCTGTTTTTTTGAAAACTGAAATGCAAGTTGATCATAAATTTATACCTGCAGTTGTCTTGTGCTTTATATAGGGTGCACCATAACTCTTGAAGTTTACCTACAAATGAAGCTGGACTATTTATAGATTTTCCACGCTTTTTTAAGCAAGGGTGTACTATTTGCTATATTCCTTTCCTCAAGCTCAGGCTCAAAGGCTTTTGAAAAGTTACGCTTCATGTCACTGCTAGCTCCTTTGCCAACCTTGCCTAATATTCTACTTTGCAGCTTGGTTTACACAGTGCCTAGCTATCCCATTAAGATGTTTGCAACATTGCCCTTGAAATATTTTTCCCATGGATTCATCCTTTTTTTAAAAGTAATTTGTGGGATGCAAGTGTTGTGGTCAGGCTGGCATTTACTGCCAGGTAAAAACAATGACTGCAGATGCTGGAAACCAGATTCTGGATCAGTGGTGCTGGAAGAGCACAGCAGTTCAGGCAGCATCCAACGAGCAGCGAAATCGACGTTTCGGGCAAAAGCCCTTCATCAGGAATAAAGGCAGTGAGCCTGAAGCGTGGAGAGATAAGCTAGGGTCCTCTAGCTTGTCTCTCCACGCTTCAGGCTCACTGCCTTTATTCCTGATGAAGGGCTTTTGCCCGAAACGTCGATTTCGCTGCTCCTTGGATGCTGCCTGAACTGCTGTGCTCTTCCAGCACCACTGATCCAGAATCTGGTTTCCAGCATCTGCAGTCATTGTTTTTACCT